>NW_016803631.1:1266683-1304643 GCF_001698545.2 Rhinopithecus bieti | reverse complement strand
GGGGGAGGGAGTGGGGGAGGGGGGAGGGATTGCATTGGGAGTTATACCTGATGTAAATGACGAGTTGATGGGTGCTGGCGATTTGATGGGTGCTGACGAGTTGATGGGTTCAGCACACCAACATGGCACAAGTATACATATGTAACAAACCTGCACGTTATGCACATGTACCCTAGAACTTAAAGTATAATAATAAAAAGTAGAAAACCAAGATAGATACATATACATATATTTTATATAATATATATATGTATACACACACATACATATATGTGTGTATGTGTATATATGTATCTCTCTCTATATACACACACAGACATACCTGAATGATATTGTAGGTTTGGTTCTCAACCACCACACATGCAAGAAAATAAATATTGCAATAAAGTGTGTCATAGAAATTTTATTGTTTCCTAGTGCATATAAAAGTTATATTTACCCTATACTATAGTCTA
This sequence comes from Rhinopithecus bieti, assembly GCF_001698545.2. Classification (NCBI taxonomy): domain Eukaryota; kingdom Metazoa; phylum Chordata; class Mammalia; order Primates; family Cercopithecidae; genus Rhinopithecus; species Rhinopithecus bieti. Next base: position 1,304,188 of record NW_016803631.1, on the reverse strand, counting down.
TTAAGTGTGTGGTACCATTGTGTTTAAAAAAGTACACACCTTAATTAAAAATACATTATTGCTAAAAAAAATAAATAAAATAAAACCTGCTAACGATCATTTGAGGCTCCAGTGAGCTATAATCTTTTTGTTGTGGAGGGTCTTGCCTTGATGCTGATACCTGCCAACTAATCAGAGTGGTGGTTGCTGAAGATTGGCATGGCTCTGGCAATTAAAAAACATAAGACAACAGTGGAGTTTGCCATATCAATGGTCTCGTCTTTTTCACAAAGTATTTCTCTGTAGTATGCAGTGCTGGTTGATAGTGTTTTACTCACAATAAAGCTTCTTTTAAAATTTGGAAAAAAGAAAAAAAAAGAACATGTGGCACATATACACCATGGAATACTATGAAGCCATAGAAAAGGATTAGTTCATGTCCTCTTCAGGGACATGGATGAAGCTGGAAATTATGATTCTCAGCAAACTAACACAGGAGCAGAAAACCAAACACTGCATGTTCTCACTCATAAGTGGGAGTTGAACAATGAGAACGCATGGACACAGGGTGGGGAACATCACACACCGGGGCCTGTTGTGGGGTGTGGCACTAGGGGAGGGATAGGGTTAGGAGAAATACCTAATGTAGATGACGGGTTGATGGTTGGAGCAAACCACCGTGGCACATGCATACCTGTGTAACAAACCTGCACGTTCTGCACCTGTATCCCAGTACTCAAAGTATAAAAAAAAATAAATTTCCAGAATTCGCCCCACACAATAATGACTACTGTATCCCCAGAATTCTTAGGGTGGGTTCAGCCAATATTGTGTATTAACATGTCCTCAGATTATTCTGATGCATGATAAAGCTTGCGAATACAATATTTAGAAAACTCAGCTGCTTTTATACAACTTGATCAAATAACATACTCCTTTCCCCAAGAAGAAAGGAGTATTATAGATAATTTATTATTTATTTAGTGTTTAAAAAATATTTTATTTGTTGTTTGTTTGTTTGTTTTATTATACTTTATCCTAAGGGAGTTTAATTAACAAGGAATATTGGTAATTTACTGGGGAGAGTTGGAAAAATGAGTTTCACAACAGGCTTCCAAGAACAACATCGCAAGATCCATGCTAATAGAATTTGAACTAATCGTAGATTGTATATGACACTCATTAAAAACAAATTATGATCTGTCTTCTCCCACTGTTATCTCTTATAGCATGAGATTTACTCAGAGAAGACAATAGGCTGAAAGATAAGCAGCCAACCAGTCTCATGGAAACACACCATAAACACATGAGCTTAAACCCCCCATCAAAAGATAATTCTAGGATACCTTAATATCATATCATGGCAGGGAGATTTTCATTGGAAATGCCATTCCTTCAACAGAAGGCCCATCCATAATATGAGGGAACCTACTGTACTCAGAGTTTGCTGATTAAATATTATCACATAAAAAGTATCTTAATACAAGATTTAGACTGGTGTTGGTCAAAAATGGGTATCTAAATGGACATAAAATAATCACTACATCAAGGGACCTGTTAAGGATTGCAATGTGAAGATTTGATAGTAGCATTAGAATGGCAAAAATAGATGTACTCAAGAGATACTTAAAAGTAGAATTGATTAACGATAAATATGTTGAATTGGAATAGAATAATGATTACAGGCCCTGACCATCTTAGTGGATGGTTTGCCACTCACTGAGATAGGAGTACAAAAAAAGCAAAACAGCTTTGGTAGGGAAGATAACCAGTGTGTTACATGCTAATATAGATTTTGTGGTACATGCAAGTAGAGTAATCTACTGGTTATTTAGAGCACATTTTCTGAAATTTGGGGAAGAATCTCTGAGCTGCAGATAAAGATTTGGGGAACATAAACATATAATGGTAATTGGAGCTGAGAGTCCCAGGAGGAGTGATGGTAAGGTATGAAAAGAAGTAGGTCAGAAAAAGAATGTATGTAAAATATATAAGAAGTAGAAAAATAATTTCCCAAGGGAACTCTGAGAAGTGATGGCCAGAAAGAAAGAAATTGGAGAGCTGTTATTATAAAAAGCAAAGGAAGACAGAATGATCTGTAGAAAGGTTTGATTATAAATCAAATATTCCAATAGGATCAAATTAGAACAAGATTTGAAAGTGATATTGAATTAGCTACTAGAAAGTTGTTATTTGTGACCTATTCCCTAGTTTATAAATTCATGTGATTTTTATGGTATCGTTTACCCCCACTTGTGTTAAAGCCAATATAATTACCAAGTAATCTGAAGTGTATTGTAATTTTACGCATTAACTGTTATATGATGCTTATAACTACGACCTTTTTTCATAACTGAACGGGTATAGAACAATTATAGTGTTTATACAAATTATATACATTTTCTGAGTTTTATGAACATTTGTATAATTATATAAACTAATGTCCACCTACCTGAAAGTTCAGACTGTGAAACATGAATTAACTGATTAAAAATTACTGCGCTTTAAGAAATACTTAAAAGATCTTTGAAACATTTTAACTCTTATTAAAATGGTATTTTCTCATGCCATTTCTATGTTTTAAACAATTGATTCTATGCAAGTCTTTTGGATAGTAACTACTAAAATAGCAGTAGGAAACTAGGCTTTGGATATTATTTTAAAATGAGTGTCTTTAAAATGCCACTCTCTAGGTAGCAAATGGAGGTTAGTGATATAAACAAGACAGAAACCATTGGTTTCTTTGTTTTTTTTTTTTTTTTAAATTTATATACATTTAAGGGGTACAAGTGCAGTTTTGTTGCATGAATATACTACATAGCGGTGAATTCTGCGTTCTTAGTGTAACCATTACCCAAATAATATACATTATACCCATCAAATAATTTCTCATCCCTCATCCTCCTCCCTCTCACCCTTCTGAGTGTCCGATGTCTATTATTTCACACTTTATGTCCATGTGCACACGTTATTTAACTCCCATCTGTAAGTGAGACTGTAATATTTGACAGTTTCTGAGTTGACCTAACTTAAGATAACAGCCTCTAATTCCGTTCATGTTGCTGCGAAAGATATGATCTCATTTTTCATGGCTGAATAGTATTTCATTATATATCTCCCTATATAGCTGTACCTATATCATCTGTATATCCATCCACCTGCCTATGTACCTATCTAGCTCATTTTCTTTATTGAATCATCCATTAATGGACACTTAGATTGATTCCACATATCTGCTATTGTGAATAGTGCTACAATAAACTTATAAGTGCAGTTATCTTTTTGGTATAATGATTTCTTCTCCTTTGGGTAGATAACTAATGGTGGGATGGCTGGATTGAATAGTAGTTATATTTTACTTCTTTGAAAATATCCATACTATTTTCCATAGAGTTTGTACTAGTTTATATTCCCACCAACAATGTATAAGTGTTGCCTTTTCTCCACATCCTTGCCAGCTTCTGTTATTTTTTGACTTTTAAATAATAGTCATTCTGACATAAGAAGATATCTCATTGTGGTTTTAATTTGTATTTCTCTAATGAATAGTGTTGTAGAGCATTTTTTATATACTTGCAGGCAATTTGTAGGTCTTTTTTGTTTTTTGGAACAAATGCCTGTTCATGTCCTTTGCCTGTTTTTTAATGGGGTTATTTGTTTTACTGTTGTTGAGTTGTTTCAGTTCCTTGTAGGTTTTGGATGTTAGTCTGCAGTATAGTTTGTGCATATTTTCTCCCATTCTGCAGGTTGGCTGTTCACTCTGTTCATTGTTTCCTTTGCTGTCCGAAGGTTTTATTTTAATTCAGCCCCACTTGTCTATTTTTGGTTTTGTTGCTTTTGCTTTTGAGGTCTTAATAATGAATCCTTTGCCTAGGCCAGTGTCCAGAAGAGTTTTCCCAAGTTTTCTTCTAGTAGTTCTATAGTTTGAGGTCATACATTAAAGTCTTTACTCCATCTTGAGTTGGATTTTGTATATAGTGAGAGATAGAGGTCCAGTTTCATGTTTCTGCATATGGAAATCCAATTTTCCCAGCACCGTTTATTGAAAAGAATGTCCTTTCCCCAGTGTATGTTTTCATTTACTTTATCAAGTATCAGTTGGATGTAGACATGTGGCTTTATTTCTGGGTTCTCGATTCTGTTCTATTGATATATGTGTCTATTTTTATATCAATATCATGCTGTTTGGGTTACTGTAGCTTTGTAGTATAATGTGAGGTCAGGCAATGTTATGTCTTTAGCTTTCTTCTTTCTGCTTAAGATTGCTTTGGCTCTTCTGGCATTTTTGTTTGTTCCATATGAATTTTAAGAGTTTTTTTCTAATTCTGTGAAAAACGACATTAGTATTTTGATAGAAATTGCATTGAATCTGTAGAGAAAGCATGGTCATTTTAATGAATCTAGATGAATTTAAGGAAAGTTGTCATTTTAACAATATTGAGTCTTGAACATCTTCGTTTGTTTTGGTCTTTAATTTCTCTTTGTAATATTTTATAGCTTTCAGTGAACAGGTCTTAAAATATCTTTTGTTAAACTTATTCCAAAGTATTTCTTGATGCTGTTTTAAATGAATTTTTCTTAATATATAATTGGTCTTTGCTAGTAGATAGAATTACAATTGATTTAAAAATTTGGGGGCTGGACATGGTGGCTCACAACTGTAATCCCAGCACTTTGGGAGGCTGATATGGGCAGATCACTTGAGGTCAGGAGTTTGAGACCAGCCTAGCCAACATGGTGAAATCCTATCTCTACTAAAACTATAAAGATTAGCTGGGCATAGTGGTGGGCTCCTGTAATCCCACTTACTTGGGAGGCTGCGGCAGGAGAATCGCTTGAACTCAGGAGGCAGAGGTTGCAGTAAGCTGATATTGTGCCAGTATACTCCAGCCTGGGCAACATGAGTGAGACTCCATCTTAAAAAAAAAAAAAAAAAAAATTGATTTTGCATTCTACAACTGTGTCGTTTATTTGTTTCAGTAATATTTTATGGCTTTCTTGTTGTTTTCCTATATAAATTTTATGTTTTCTACAAATAGAGTTGTCTTCCTTTCCAGCCTGCATGCTTTTTATTTATTTTTCTCACCTTAATGTACTTGATAGTACTTCTAGTATCTAGCATGATAGTAAATAGAAATAATGATAGATGATTCTTGCTTTATTAATATCCTAGGTAGAAAGTATCATTCCTCTTACTGTTAAGAATAATGTACAAATTTTCCTTAAATGCACTTAATCAGATTGAGGAAGTTCACTTTTCCTAGTTTGCTGGGAGATTTTATTATGAAAGCATCTTAAATTTTGTCAAATGCTTTTTCTGTATCTATCAAAATGATTGGTTTTGTTTTCAGTTGATAGGATGACTTACATTGATTGATTTTTTAAAATGTTCAACCAACTTTGCATTCCTGGCATAAATCCCACTGGTTATATTATATAATTCTTTAAACATTTTAAAAATATATATATTTTCTAGAGATGAGGTCTTTCTCTGTCACCCAGGCTCAAGTTCAGTAGCATGGTCATAGCTCACCGAAGCCTCAAATTCCTGGGTTCAAGCAATTCTCCCACCTAAGCCTGCTGAGTAGCTGGGACTATAGGCATCCATCATCATGGACAGCTAATTTTTCAAAAATCTTATTTGTAGAGATGGGGTCTCACTATGTTGGCCAGACTTGTCCTGAACTCGTGGCTTCAAGCAATCATTCTGCTTTGGCTTCCCAAAGTATTGGGATTCCAGGAGTGAGCCACCACACCTGGTGGCTTTTTTTTCTTTCTTTCTTTCTTTTTTTTGAAAGGCTCTACTCTGTCATCCAGATGGGAGTGCAGAGGTGTGATCAGAGCTCACTATAACCTTAAACTCCTGGACTTAAGCAATCTTCTTGCCTCACCGTCCTTATTATCTGGGACCACAGGTATGTGCCATTGAACCCAGCTAATTTTATTATTTTTTAAAGTTTTGTAGAGATGGGGTCTTGCTATGTTGCCCAGGCTGGTCTGTAAATCCTGGCCTCAAGTGATCCTCCTGCCTTGGCCTTATGAAGCACTATAGGCTTTTTATATGTTGTTGTATTCAATTTGCCAACATTTTTGATTGGTATTTTTTGAATCTATATTCATGAGAGATATTAGTGTGAAGTTTTCTTGTTTTATGATATCGTTTGTCATGATGTGGTATTAGAGTAAAAGTATTTTTATAGAATGAGTCAGAAAATCTTTCTTCCTCTCAATTTTTCTGCAGGAATTTTATAGAATTGGCATTATTTTTTCCTCTAAATGTATCATAGATTTTATTTTATAAGTAATGGTATCTTGACCTGGAGTTTTCTTTGAGGAAATAATTTTAATTAGAATTAATTTGTTTAGTTTCATTAGTTTGTATAGTGCTATTAAATTTCCTGCTTCTCCTTGGGTAATTTGTGTCTTTCTGGGAATTTGTCCATTTCATTTAGATTGTCAAATTTATTGGCATAATTTTGTAAATAATATTTGTTTGTCTTTTTAATTTCTAAAGTTTTTTTTTGGCAATATTCCTTTCCTTATAAAGGAAATGTGTGTTATTTCTTTTTACCTTGATCACTCTGGCTGAAGGTTAATTAATTTCATTGAATTTTTCAAACCAGCTTTTGGTCTCACTCTTTTTTTAATTGTTAATCTGTTTCTATTTTACTGGATTTATCTGATCATCTTTATTATTGTTCTTTTTTTCTGGTTTTGATATTAATTTGCTCTTCTTTTTCTAGCTTCTTAAGATGAAAGCTTACATAATTCAAGATATTTTTCTTTGCTAATATAGGTAGCAAAAGCTCTAAATTTTCTCAAAGTGCCGCTTTAGCTGCATCTCACACCTTTGGTATGCTATATTTTTATTAGTGTGTTAAATTATTATCTAATTACTCTTATGGTTTTTTTAATCAATGTTTATTTAGTAGTTTGTAATTTAATTTTCAAACATTTGGAGAGTTTTCTGGATGTTATTAATTTCTAATTCAATTATAGTCAGAAACTATACTCTTTATGATTTCAATACTTTCAAATGTTTTGATGCTTGTTTTATAGTTCGAAATATTTTATCTCTTAGTAATTGTTTCTTTTATACTTAAAAAATATACGTATTCTGCTCTTTTTGGGTTGTGTGTTTTATAAATGCCAATTGGGTCAAGTTGGTTGATAGTGTTTTATTTATGTCTTCTTCATTTTTACTGATTTTGTCTTATGTTAGTTATTGAGAAAGAGGTGTTAAAAACTCCAACTATAATTGTGAATTCATCTGTTTCTCTTTGTGGTTCTATCATTTTTGTATCATGTATTTTAAGCTCTGTAATTAGGTGTATAATTTAGGATTTTTATGTTTTTTTAAAATAATTTGACCCACTTCTTATTATGAAGTGACCACATTTAACCCTGGTAATGTTCTGTGTTCTGAAATCAACTTTACTGTATATTAATATATCTTTCCACCTATATCTTGATTAATGTTAGCATGGTGTATAATTTTCCATGTTTTAACTTTTAACCTATTTGTATATATTTAAAGGAGGTTTGTGTTTAAAGTACATACTTAGGTCTTGCATTTTTGTCTTCTCTGACAATCACTGCGTTTTAAATGGGGTGTTTACCCTGTTTGCGTTTAGTGTGGTATTGGTATGGCTGGGTATAAACCTACCATCTTGCTCTTTGTTTTCTATTTATCTTGCTAGTTCTTAGTTCCCCCCAACAATGTTCTGCCTGATTTTTTGTTAAACTTTTTAATGATTTCATTTTGTCTCCTTTGTTGGCTAATTTAGCTATAATAATCTTGGTGATTGCCTTATGATTTATATTAATAGTGTACAGCTGTACCTTATCAAAGTTTACCTTCAATTAATGTTATACTACTTTATGAATGGTACAATAGTAAAGTTTCTATTTCTCCTACTATTGGCCTTTGTGATATTGTTAACATCATTTTGCTTCTACATATGCTATAAACCACAAATGTACTATTATTATTTTTGCTTTAAACAGTAAATTATCTTTTAAAGATAATTTGTATTTTATATTTACCCATATATTTATCATTTGAAATGTTCTTTATTCCTTTTTGTATATCCAGATACTATTTGATATCATTTCCCTTTTGCCTGAAGACCCTCTTTAACATTCCTTTTAGTGCAGGTCTTTTCAGAATGAGTTATTTCAGGTTTGTGTGTCGTCTGAAAAGTGTCTTTATTTCAGTTTCATTTTTGAAGACAATTTAATTTTGGTCATTATTTTAAAAAATATTTTATCTCTTCTCTCCCTCCTCTTTCTCTTTTTTATTACACAAATTATAACTAATTAGGCCATCTGACAGTGATCCACAGTTCATTGGTGTGCTGTTCTTCCTCTATGCCTCAGTTATTTTTTTCTCTGTGTTATATTTTGGATAGTTTTTCTTGACTTATTTTCAAGTTCACTAATCTTCAACGTATTTTAAAAAAAACTCTAGATATTCTATTTGAGATAGTTAGGTAGATAGATGGATGGATAGATAGATCTATCTTCTGTGTATCTACTTAATATGCTCAATCTCCTCTCTACCTTCTTCAACATATGCAGTGTAGTGTAATAAGTGTTTTACTATCTCTGTCTATTATTTCTATCCTGTTTTATTTCTGGGTATCTTTCTATTGATATTTCTCCTTGTTACAAGTATTATTTTTTAGTTCTGTGCATTGAATGGCATACCTCTTGAATTTTACCTTTTGAGTGCTAAAGGTTTTGTATTTGTATAATTATCCTTGATCTTTGTTTAGTATGCAGTTAAGTTATGTGGAATAGTTTGATCCTTTTGTAACCTGGTTTTAAGTATTGGTAAGCAGAACCAGAGCAGTCTTTATCTTAGGGAGGAATTTTTCCTCATACTGAGGTAATATTCTCTGAGTACTTTGCATGTGAATTCTGAGGGCTTGCACTTTTGCTGGTGGGAACATGAAAAATTCTTGCCTCAATATAAACTTTGTTTTCGGTTTGTTTTCTTGATTTCTTTTTCAAGAAGTATGCTTTCTCTTCTTGGTTTGTTCTTTCCTCAGTCTCAGGTAGTTTCCTCAAACTTATTCCTTCATTAGTACTTAGCTAAAGATTTGAGGAGGACCCTTCTGCAAATCTCTAGAGCTCTTTTTGTGTCACGTTTTCTTCTTTGCTACTTAACCCTGTGAACTCTAGCTGTCCCTGGCCTCCCTAGACTGTTAGTTCTGTCTCCTTACTCAGTAGGCCTGCTAGATTTTATCTGGGTTCCCCCTCCTTGTGCTGGAGTCTTGAAATTATCTCTAGGCAGTAAACTGGGGCTATCATAAGCCTCGCCTTATATATTTTCTTTCTTTCGGGGATCATTGTCATTTCCTACCTGATGTGCAGTGTCTTAAAATTTGTTACATAAATTTGGTAAGATTTTTAATTGTTTTAGGTAGTGAGTAGAACTGACCCACATTCCTCATTATGACCATAAGTGGAGACTGTCATCTAATTTATATATTTATGCAAGCAAACAAATGATAAGTAAATATACATATATATCAGATCATTTGGTATAGAATATGTAAGTACATTTTGTTATATGGTGTTTTCTCATTCCTTTTTTTAACCTCCATTCCTCCTCCTTCCTTTTTTTCTCTCTGTCTCTTCCCTATATGTTATGTAGTATAGCGTAGATGACTTGTTACTATTTATTTTCTAATTTTCTTGTTTTTTTACCTTATTTGTCATGTTTTTCTATGTAGATATTTTATACTTTTATTTAGTCAACTATGTCAATCAATTTCTTTATGATCTCTGGGTTTTAAATTATGCTTAGAAGATTTTTTATATGTCAAGATTATCAACATATTTACCTGTGTCTTTTTTAACTCATCTTATGATTTAATTATGTCAAATTATTGACTCCTTTTGAATTTATTTTAGTGAAAAAAGTGTTTAATCAATTAAAATATCTTAAATGAAATGAGGTGTATCTGGATTCCCAATTCTTTTTTAACTTCATGGAAAAAGCTGCTGTCTCTCAAATTCCTTACTGTCATTCTATTTTTCAAATTGTTGGAGTATTAAACATCTGAGCTATACAATTTAACTTACATCTACTAAGAGTAAGATTTTTCAACTATTTATAAAATAAGGGAAACTAAAAGCAAAACATCTGATGCTAAATAAGTTAGTTTCTTTACTCATTAATATTGGTGCTAATTAAAATGTTAGAATCCTTGACTTTTATTATATTAGACTCGGGAGACCTGGTGTTGATTGCTATTGCCAACATGAAAGTGGCGCAGCTGTCCTACAGCTCCAATTTTTGATCAATGAGGTAAGGATTATTTTTTGACTACTTAAATCACACACTCCCCCACTACACAGTGAATCAGTTAATGTAATTTTAAATACTGTGATTCTAAATGCTTAAATATATATGCATTCGATATTACTTCTGATTACATTTTTCACAAGACTATACTCCTGTATTGGTTTATTTATTAAATTCTAAAGAAAAAAGATTGTATATATCATATTCTGTTATTGTTACTATATAGCATAATTTAGTTTAATTATTTAAATTTTTAAAAAAATCCTAATGTCCTTTGATTGCTTCACTGGCCACTAATCTTTTTTTCTATCCACTCACTTCCCACCAACTTACATTTTTTAACCAAGGCCTAACTTCATGTTTTATCTTTATCTTCCCTGAAGTGATCTTTTTGCTTATATACATATGGGCCCTTTTATCTGTATATATCTCCAAATGCATCTGTTGGAGTAGATATGCATTTGTATTTATTTTGTGTCCATAGCTATTATGGGAATTAGCTCTCTACTTTATCTACATTTTTATAAAATTATGGTGATAAGGAACTCTCTGAAAACAAAATATGTATTTATGAAGCTCAGAGAGGTTGCAGATATTACATTAGTAGAAGGCTACTTGAGGCTTTCTTGAATCAGATTTTTATAGTGGAAATTAGAGTCTTCTAGAGCTTATTTTATATTAAGTGAGCCAGTCAATGCAAAAATGCTTTAAAAGTTTGTGCCATGCCAAATGCAGGCACTTAGAAGATTGAACTCAGTGCCTCGGAAAAAAAAGTTTGGTTATTTTTTCACGGCATGACAATGATCTTTCATTCAGTGTCGGCATATATTTGCATATATCTATATCTGTATATCTTCCTAAGAACTTACATTGTAAATGTGGGTAAAATGTCTCATAGAACTTCATATCAGAGATAACCTGAGGCAAGAAAGATATTGGCAAATGTTCACTTTTCACTTCTCTTGGCTCAAAATCTTTGTCAGAAGACTGTGAGATCCTCTTTATTGACAAACCTAGCATATTTCACAATGTAGGCACACTTGCTGTGGGGTACTGAAATGAGAAAGGAAGGTAAAGAAAATATTTGAAAAATATTTCATTGTAATAACTGCTCATTATTATCTAGAATGTCAGGCTTCTTGAGGTCTCAGTGCTACTCTGTAGTTCCTTGTTGAGGGATCTCAGCTTTTTGCCTTCTGCATGGATATACACTTACAGGCATAATTTGTTTCCATGTGATTTTTACTGGGTCTGATCCTTTGAGATTTGTCTTCCAGGTCCTAAGTTTGCCCCTATGGTACATAACTAAGAATAAATAAAGACAAGCCTTCAACCTCCTTGCCTTGTTCACATCATTTATCCTGAACTACTCGCCCTATGTACCTCACACAAAGTTTCTGTATCTTTTCCCAACTTCCCAGTTTCTGACCTGACTGGTTTTTCTATTCTTAGTTTTAAATATTTTCACAGATCTTTATAGTGCTTTTGGTAGGTTCACTTTGCTTTTATAAATGAACCTGGACACTCTGCTGCTGTGCTTACTTTCATGTGTCTGTCCCTGTTGGTGCTGTTAGGCTTAGTGGTATCTTTCACTTCCCTCTGATGATAAGTTACATCTCAGTTTTATCACAGAATTAAGAATACTGGCCAGGCACGGTGGCTGACGCTTGTAATCCTAACACTTTGGGAAACTGAGGCGGGTGGATTACGAGGTTAAGAGATCAAGACCATCCGGGCCAACATGGTGAAACCCCGTCTCTACTAAAAATACAAAAATTAGCTGGGCATGGTGGCACACGCCTGTAGTCCCAGGTACTCGGGATGCTGAGGCAGGAGAGTTGCTTGCACCTGGGAGGCAGAGGTTGCAGTGAGCTAAGATTGCACCACTGCACTCCAGCCTGGTGACAGAGCAAGACTCCATCTCAAAAAAAAAAAAAAAAAAAATTACTGCATTCCTCACTAGAATTATTTAGGTATTACACTAAGATATTATTGAATATATGCTACTTTAATTCCATTTTGCCTTTGGCATGTTATATCTTCTGTATAGCATGTAACTATCTCTTGTAGAGAATGTTTTATTGTTGTTACATAGCATGTTCTATCCTCACCGTATCTCAGGTGAACTTCCACCTCTCTAGGAAATGAGACTAGTAGCTCATCAAATGCTTTCAAGGAATCCTAATAGATTTCTAGTTGGTTTATAGGAAGCATATGTACAATATACAAATAAAACAGGCAAACAAACACAAAAATTCTCAAGGCATATATAGAATACCTCCTATTTCATGGCAGGAAATTATCTGAGTTCATGTTAAGATATATATATCAATATATACATCTTTGAACATGTATATAGGTAATTAGATATAAATATGCAAATCATACAAATTTCTAAATATTTTTGTGAATATGATCTTTGATTATGTTTCTATTTTTATAAAGCCATTCCTCTCTGAGACTAAAATCACTGGTACCCAATATAAAGAGACCCATCATAGGACACATGAGCATTTTTTTGGCTTAGAAATTGTTATAGAAGGGCATTTAGATTCCTGTCTTCTCTCTTCTAATTCAGAAAGAAGAAATAAATGCTAGCGATTTCAATATAGTTCTTCCTAGCATCTGATTGGGATATCTGTGATTGATACTGTAAACTATAAGAGATTACTTCTAACAAAGTACTTTGGAAAATATAAAAAGCCTTTTAGGTATCTCAGGACAACCAAGGTTCTGAAAGATCACTCTTAGAGAACACATTTAATGCTCTGGATTTAGGATCCATTAATGGATAAGCATCGACATTTTCAGCTGGTCAACTGTCATTATGGTAAAAGTTCTAACATTTTTAAATGATCTGATTTAACCCAGTAAAATAAGTAGTTTAAGCATATAAGCAAAGTCATACAAATAGTTATTATCTGTCCATATGCTTTCTGCCACATTAAGAGGTAGAAAATATCCTATTGTATATGAAATAGGATTCATTTGTATTTGGCGGTGCTGTATAAAAAGAATCTTAGTATAATTTTATAGTTATACTAAATTCTAGTTGGAGAAATGTTTTCTTTTATTATGGATATTTTCCTTTACTATTGATGAAGCTTCTTAGGCTATAAGAAGCAAATTAAATTATACCAAATATACTTTTAGGAAGAATATACACTTTCCAAATATACAGAAAATTCTTGCAAAGGAGAATTTTTATATAACCTGTATTCAATTTTGTAAGACTGCATTGAATATTTGCTTCTCTGTAAGGCTATGTAGTATATGTGTAAATAGTAGGAAAAAAAATCCCTAAACTATTTTTTCCCAAAGAAAAACCTTTAATGATAATAATGATGCTATAATAATTAATCCTCTCTATTGGTAAATAAATATTCCTTAAGCTAGTCTTTCTGACCGTCGAAATGCAGTGGGTCAGTTTCCTCTTCTACTTTCAGCATTCTTACCCTTCCTGATTGAAGTTTATGCACCTATCCTTCCTGATATTTCTGGGTTATATAGACACAAGTAACTCTTCAGGTAGTAAAAAAATTGAGTAAATTAGCTTGTTTGTGCTTCACAAAAACCCTTAATTAAGTAAATCACACACTTACTTTATATTTTTTTTCTTCTAGGGTGCCTTGGTCAGTGCAAGTTCAGATGATACACTTCATTTGTGGAACCTTAGACAAAAAAGGCCAGCCATTCTCCATTCTCTTAAATTTAACCGAGAACGGTAAGAACCTGTGGATTAAACAATTTCTTAATGTACAACAAAATTATTTCCTGAGCAAGTTTTTGTTAACTTGACAGGCTTTTTCCCTCATAATCTCAACAGCTAGAAATAATTTAATGTTTATGCTTACTTTCATAGTGGTTTCTTTTTTGTAGAAAATGCATAATTGATATAGATCCAGTCACCTACTAATGCAATGTTTATTAGCTTAAGGAACTTTTGGGCTGAAATTATGGGATTTTCTATGTATAGAATCATTATCTTCAAAGAGAGATAGTTTGACTTCCTTTCTTCGTATTAATATTTACAGGCTTTTTATTTCTTTCTCTTGCATGATTGCTCTGCCTAGGACTTCCAGTACTATGTTAACTAGGAATGGTGAGAGATGGTATCCTTGTCTTGTTTTGGTTTTCAAGGGGAATGCTTCCAGCTTTTGCCCATTCAATATGATGTTGGCTATGGGTTTGTCATAGATGGCTCTTGTTATTTTGAAATATGTTCCTTCAATGTCTAGTTTGTTGAGGGTTTTTAACATGAAGGACATCAAATTGTACCAGAAGCCTTTTCTGCATCTATTGAGATAGTCATATGGTTTTTGTTTTCAATTCTGTTTATATAGTAAATCACATTTATTTATTTGTGATTATTAAACCAACCTTGCATCCCAGGATAAAACCTGCTTGAGTGTGATTGATTAGCTTTTTCATGTGCTGCAGGATTCAGTTTGCTAGTATTTTGTTGAGAAATTTACATCTGTGTTCATCAAGGATATTGGCCTGAAGATTTTTTTGTTGTATTTCTGCCAGGTTTTGGTATCAGGATGAAGCTGGCCTCACAGGATGAGTCAGAGAGGAGTTCCTCCTCCTCAATTTTTTTAGAGTAGTTTCAGTTAGAATGGTACAAGCTATTCTTTATGCATCTGGTGGAATTTGGCTGTGAATCATTCTTGTCCTGGGTCCTTTATGGTTGGTAGGCTTTTTATTACTGATTTAATTTTGGAACTCTTTATTGATCTGTCCAGGGATTCAATTTCTCCCTGGCTCAATCTTGGGAGTTTGTATGTTTCCGGGAATATATTCATTTCTTTTAGGTTTTCTAGTCTGTGTGCATAGAGGTGTTCATAGTGGTCTCTGAGGGTTTTTTATATTTCTGTGGGGCTGGTGGTAATGTCTTTTTTGGTGCTTATGATTGTTTATTTGGATCTTCTCTCTTCTTCTCTTTATTAGCTTAGCTAGTGGTCTATCATATTTCTTATGTCAAAAAACCAACTCTTGTACTCATTGATCTTTTTGTATGTTTTTTTTGCATCTTAGTTTCCTTCATTTCAGCTCTGATTTTAGTTATTTCTTGTCTTTTGCTAGCTTTGGGTTTGTTTTGTATTGTTTCTCTAGTTTCTCTAGGTGTAATGTTTGGTTGCTAATTTGAGATTTTATGAATTTTTGATGTGGACCTTTAGCACTATAAACTTTCCTCTTAGCACTACTTTCACTGTGTCCTAGAAATTCTGGTATGTTTTCTTGGTTCTCAGTAGTTTCAGAGAATTTCCTGATGTCTGCCATAATTTCATTGTTTACCCAAAGGTCAGGACCAGGTTGTTTAATTTCCATCCAATTGTATGGTTTTGAGTGATTTTCTTAGTATTTATTTTTATTTTTATTGCACTATGGCCTGAGAGTGTGGTTGGTCTGGTTTCATTTTTTTTAGATTTTCTGAGGATTGTTTTATGTCCAATTGTGTGGTTGATTTTAGAGCATGTGCTATGTGCAGATGAGAAGACAGTATATTCTGTTCCTTTTGGGTAGAGCATTTTGTAGATGTCTAATAGTTCCATTTGGTCAAGTGTTAAGTTTAGATCCTGGAAATCTTTGTTAATTTTCTGACTGGATGGTCTATCTAAAAACCGTCAGTAGGGTGTTGAAGTCTCCCACTATTATTGTTGGGAATCTAAGTCTCTTCATAGGTCTCTAAGAGCTTGCTTTATGAATCTGAGTGCTCCTGTGTTGGGTGCATATATATTTAGGAAAGTTAGGTATTCTTGTTTAGTTGAACCGTTTACCTTTATGTAATGTCCTTCCATGTCTTTTTTGATCTTTGTTGGTTTAAAGTATGATTTGTCTGAAATTAGAATAGCAACCCCTGCTTTTTTCTGTTTTCCATTTGCTTGTTAGATTTTCCTTTATCCCTTTACATTGAGTCTATGGGTGTCATTACATATGAGATGGGCCTCTTGAAGACAGCATGCCATTCAGTCCTGCTTCTTTATAAGCTTGCCACTCCGTGACTTTTAATTGGAACATTTAGCCCATTTACATTCAAGTTTAATATTGGTATGTATGGATTTGATCCTTTCATCATGTTTCTAGCTGGCTATTGTGCAGACTTGTTCATGTGGTTGCTTTATAGGATCAATAGTTTTTATACCTAAGTGTGTTTTTGTAGTAGCTTATAACAGTCTTTGCTTTCCATATTTAGTACTCCTTTCAGGACTTCTTGTAAGGCAGGTCTGGTGGTCATGAATTCCCTTAGCATTTGTTTATCTGGAAAGGATCTAATTTCTATGAGGCTAATGAAGCTCAGTTTGGCTGGATATGAAATTCTTGCTTGGAAATTGTTTTCTTTAATAAGGCTGAATATAGACCCCCAATTTCTTCTGGCTTGTAAGGTTTCTGTTGAAAGGTCCTCTGTTAGCCTAATGGGGTTTCCTTTGTAGGTGACTTGCTCCTTCTCTCCAGCTGCCTTTCACTTTTTCCCTTTTATTTTAGCCTTGGAGAATCTGAAGATTATGTGTCTTGGCCATGGTCTTTTGTGTAGTACCTCACATTGGCACTGAATTTGTATTTTGGCCTCTCTAGTGAGGCTGGGGATGTTTTCATGGATGATATTCTGAAATATATTTTCCAAGTTGCTTGCTCTCTCCTTATCTCTTTCAGGGACACCAGTGAATTGTAGATTTGGTCTCTTTACATAATCCCTTATTTTTTTAGTGTTTTGTTCATTTTCTTTCTCTGACCAAGTTAGTTCAGAGAACCAGTCATTGAGCTCTCAGATTCTTTCCTGAACTTGGTCTATTCTTTTGTTGATACTTGCAATTACATTATGAAATTCTTGTAGTGTGTTTTCTACTCTATCAGATCAGTTTGAGTCTTTTTTTTTTTTTTTTTTTGAGACGGAGTCTCTCTCTGTTGCCCAGGTTGAAGTGCAGTGGCACAATCTTGGTTCACTGCAACCTCTGCCTCTCTGGTTCTAGCGATTCTCCTGCCTCAGCTTCCTGAGTAGCTGGGAATACAGGTGCACGGCACCATGCCTGGCTAATTTTTGTATTTTTAGTAGTTGGGCTTTCACCATGTTGGCCAGGATGGTCAATCTCATGACCTCATGATCCATCTGCCTTGGCCTCCCAAAGTGCTGGGATTACAGGCATGAGCCACCACACCCGGCCGAATATTTCTTATAATGGCCATTTCATCTATCAGTTCTTGTATCATTTTATTATAATCCTTAGATTCCTTGTATTGGGTTTCCACTTTCTCCTGAATCTTCGTGATCTTCATTTCTATCTAGATTCTGAATTCTATTTCTGCTATTTCAGTCTAGTTAAGAATTCTTGCTGGGGAACTAGTGTGACTATTTGTGGGAAAGGAGACACTCTGGATTTTTGAGTTGCCAGAGTTGTTGTGCTGGGTCTGTGTGGGCTGATTTTCCATCAACTGTGGTGTAATTTGAGTATAGTCAGTTGACTTCCTTTCTGGATGTTTTCAGAGGACTGAGACTTTATGCAGGACATTTATTTGTAGCTGAGTTCTTGTCCTTGGTTTCACAGGGAGGTAGATATATTAGCAAAATGATTTTGATGTTGAAAAATATTTTTGGGTTGTGATCCAGTAGATGCTACTTAAGCATAATGACCAGTATGCAGGCTTTGCTCAGCAATGTGGCACCTCTATTTCTTCTCAACTGCAGTCTCTTAGTGTTCTGAAAGTGGGCTCCTCTCCCACTTGAGTGCTGGCTACATGTCATTTCTTGGTACTCCCAGGCTGTACACCACAGCCCTGGGGCAAGCTCAGGCTTTATGTTCCTTACCTTGCTTGGAGACAAGAGGGGAAGGAAACTTGCCAAGGTCAGTGACTGTGGCTGAGGACTTTTCACTTGTCTCTTGGGGCTCTATCTAGAGAAATGCAGAGCTGCTGACAGTGGAGTCAGCCTGGTGTGAGGTGGCTGTATTATGGGCCCAAGCTTGGGGGGCACTGCCTGGTGATAAGCAGGGGGGATGGAGGGCTCATGGGGGAGACAGACTAGCCTCTTCTCCTTAGGGCAGCTGTAGTTTGTTCAAGGTGTAGTTAAAGCACTCAGATCTTTGCTGCTTTCTCAGTCTGAGGTTGATATGGGGAAGGGGGGTGGGGGGGGGCAGAGAAATGCCGGGTAGAGAAGGGTGGTGTCCCTGGCAAGGGCTTCACTCTCAGCCCTTTGCCTGTGGACATATGTGAGAACAGGCACTACTGTTTTGCTCCCAAATGTTGTATTTTCCAAGACCACTCTGGCCTGCCATGCCCCCATCCTGTGCCCATATAAACCTGAGAGACCTTAGCGGGCATGACACACACAAGTGGCTGAACATCAAAAGGAGCAGAAGAGCACACTGACAGACACCAGCAGACACCGGCAGGCCATCAAGGTGGGATGATGCAGAATTCAGTTGGGGCTGGACTCCAGGGAAAGGCCACCTTCCCACTCCACCTCCCCTTTTGTTCCCCATCCACCTCACTGAGGGCTACCTCCACCACTCAATAAAACTTTGTACCCATCCTCCAAGCCCACTTGTCATCTGATTTTTCTGGTATGCTAGAGCAAGAACCTGGGATACAGAAAGCCCTCTGTCCTTGCCATAAGGCAGAGGGTCTAACTGAGCTGATTAACATAAGCCACCTGCAGACAGCAAAACTGAAAGAGCCCACTGTAACAGCCCACTGTAACACACACCCACTGGAGCTTTGGGAGCTGTAAGCACTCAACCCTAGACACTGCCAGGGGTCAAAGCTCCAAAACACTCCCCATGATCTGCCCATCTGCATACTACCCCCTAGGGGTTTGAGCAGCAGGGCACAGAAGAAGCAAGCCACACCGCTGTCACATGTACTGTGATGGGGATAAAGGAACATTCCTCCTGTTTCAAGGGCAGACAGGGTAGTACCACTGCAGTGGCAGTGGCAGAGGGGCTTTCAATTGCCTCTGGGAGCTCTATCTGAGGGAACACAGAACGTTGCTACTGAGGATGTTCACCCGAGGGGGTGGTGCCTGCACTGCTGGCCTGAGCTGGGGGCCCTGCTTGGTGAAGAGGAGGGGCTGGAGGGTTCACAAAGAGGAAACTGGGCTTGTCTCTTTATAGTGACTGTGTTATGCTAGCAGTGTGAATAAAGTCCTCAGGCTCTTTGTTTCATCTGTAGTCCAAGGGCGGCAAGGGCAGAACTGCTGCCAAGGCAGTAGCAGGGAGGCTTTTGCTTCCTTCTGGGAGCCCCGCCCCAGGGAAACACAAAGCCATCAGCAGTGGGAATGTTCAGCTGAGGATGAGGCTGTTCTGCTGTCCCAACCCAGGGACGCTGCTTGGTGAAGTTGGGAGTGAGAACTCAAGGGGAAGACAGACTGGGCTACTCTCTGTACTGTGACTTCAGTGTGATATAGGTTCCAGTGTAACAACCAGGCCCTTTATTCCTTCCCCAGCCTGAGGGCAGTAAGTGCAGTATCACTGCAGCTGCAATGGTAGAAGGGCTGTGGGTTGTCTCTGGGATTTCCTCCTCAGTGAAATGGAGAGCTACCACCTACTGAAGTGCTCAGGCAGGGCAGGGTGATTGTGCTGGGAGCCCAGGTCAAGAGGCACTACCCAGTGAAGAGTAGTGGAGGCATGTGGACAAGTCTGGCTGCTTTTCCATAAAGTGGCTGTGTTGTGCTAGAGGTTTCTATCGGTCCCCAACCACTATACTTCTTCTCAGTCTCTAGGGCAACAGGAGCAAGGGCTGCAGGGTAGCAAAAATTGTGGCTTGCTTGCTTCTTCTGTGAGCTCTGTCCCAGAAAAGCACAGAGCTGCTACTAGCCTGAGAGCCTAGGTGGGGAGTGGCTGGAGACCCCAGTAGGGAGCCACTGCCCAGAGAAGCATAACAGGGTTGGGGACCCATGTAGAAAACAGTTTTCTGCTTTTCTGTAAGGTGGCTGCACTGTGCTAGGGGTTCATGGTAGTCCCTAATCACTGTGTACCCTCCTGATCTTGAGAACATCAGGAGGGAAGGTTGTAGAGCAACAAACAAGGTGGCCTGCCTCTCCCTCTGAAAGCTCTGTCCCAGGGAAGTGGAGAGCTGGTAATGGCCCAAGAGCCCAGTGTGGGGTGACTGAGGTTCTAGGTCAGGAGGCCTTGCTCAGTGAGAAGTAGCAGGGGTGGGGGCACATGTGGAAAACAGTCTGGCTACTTTTCCTTAAGGTGGCTGCCTTGTACTGGGTGTCTACATTGCCCCTAATCACTGCGTACACTCCCCAGCCTGAGGTCAAACAGGAGGGAGGGTTGTGGATGTGGTCTGCCTCTCCCTCTGGGAGCTTGTCCCAGAAAAGCACAGAGCTGCTCCTGATCTGAGAATTCTGATAGGACTGCGGTGGCCTCACTAGTGTCCCAGGCCGGTGGGCCTTGTTACTCTTCAGCCACATGAATTCATCCTCTTTCCTGGGGACATGTGAGGGAGCCTGGCCTCCTCCATTGCTAGAGCCGCAGCTGCTGGTGTTGAGGTGCCTGGGGATCCAATACTCCTGGGAGTCTGGAGGCCCTGGTTGCGGGGATCATGAGAAATGGGATCCTGAGTCCAAGGATGCCAAGGTCCATGGCAGAAGTGTGAACCCCTGGGGACTGTCACTCACTCACTGTTCCCTGTGGTGCAAGGACTTCCCTGGCTCCATGCCACTTTTGAATGGGCAATTGTCCTGTCTTGCTCTTCTCTGTTCACTGTGGGTGATGCTGTTTCTCTGATAAATCCCCATGTTTCTACCTGGATGTTCTGGTTGAAGAGCTAGCGTCCATTCACCACTGTTTTTTCTCTCCATGAGAGTGGTGCTCATTAACCACTTCTAGTCAACTATCTTGCCTCAAATCTCTGTACTTAGTTTTTTTTTTTGTTTTTTTTTTATGAGGAAGGGAATTTATATTTTAGACATTTTGAAACTAGATAGGACTTATTTCTCTAGATTAGTCCTAATTTTGGTTATTTTAGTTTAAAATAAGTAATGTAGCAGAAATTTCAAGAATATCAAAAAAATTTAAGATCAGTAAAGAGTTGTTACGCTATTTATTTTTCTTTACCAGTAAAATATTACCCATTTAGATTACCATGTTGATTTTCTTTCTCTCTGCTGGTAAGATTTTTCTTCTAATATGTTGGGTAGATCTGACTGTATACTTTTATGTGGTTGGATAGAGTGTTTTTATTTCTCCCTCACAATTGGAATGTTGAAGGAAATGTTCTGGCCCTTTTTATGGCCTTTTGGGAGGAAGAATTGATTAGTACTGATGATTTCCAATTGTAATTTTATTATCTCAACTGAATTAGATTAATTGGTAGAAATATAAAAGAGCAAGCTGACAGATTTGAGATAAGTTTCAATCACAGGAACTTTGAAAATGTTTTAATGCTTACATTAAAGATAAATGTGATATTTATCTCTTAAGAAAGATACATACATATTGTCATATAACTTGAGAATATTCATTACGATCATAACTTATTGTAGGAGATGAAATTATCAAAGTATGGTGAATGGGAGGTTCAGGTCATTTAGGAGAATTTAATCAAGCATCTTTTGGGATAGACTCCAAAACATTTGATATTAGCCATGTAATTATGTAAATTTTCTAAGTATGCTTATGTTTATGCTAAATGTGTTTCGGTTTATAGAATTTATACTATAAATTTGAGCTTATTTTATTAAGGAACCTACAGTCTTTAGTCTTACAATGTTTGAAGGCAGCAACCAGTCTTAGATTGTTAAGTAATAGGCTTTTATTATTATTATACTATTATTGGAGTATTATTATTGGAGACAGGGTCCCACTCTCTCTCCCAGGCTGGAGTGCAATGGTGTGAGCATAGCTCACTGCAGCCTCAAACTCCTGGGCTCAAGAAGTCCTCCTGCCTCAGCCTCCTTAAGTGCTGGGACTATGGGCATGTGCTATCATGCCCAGCTATTTGTTTTTTAAAGTAGAGATGGTTTCTTACTATGCTTTTATTGAGACAGGGTCTCACTTGTCACCTAAGCTGGACTACAGTGGCACGAGCATGGCTCACTACAACCTTGAATTCCTGGGCTTGAGCAGTCCTCCCATCTTAGCCTCCTGAGGTGTGTACTATGATGCCTGGCTAATGTTTTTTTTTTTTTTTTTTTTTTTTTGGCAGAGGCAGAGTCTCTCCATGTTGCCCAGGCTGGTTTCAGATTCCTGGGCTCAATCTCTCCTCCCACCTTAGCCTCCTGATTAGCTGGACCATAGGTGTGCACTACGATGCCTGGCTAATTTTTAATTTTTGTTGTTGTTGTTGTTGTTTTGTAGAGACAGAGTCTCTCCATGTTGCACAGGCTGATTTCAAATTCCTGGGCTCAAGCAATCCTCCCACCTTAGCCTCCCAAAGTGCTGGGATTAGAGGCATGAGCCACTGTGCTTGGCCTGGGGTTCTCACTGTGTTGCCTAGGCTAGACTTGAACTACTGGGCTCAAGCTATCCTCCTGCCTTGGCCTCACAAAGTATTAGGATTACAAGTATGAACCATTGCATCTGGTAAGGTTTATATATTCTGTTTCTGGTGGATGATCCTTGGACTTCTTATAAATACAATTTTAAACCTAAATAAGGAAGAAAAAAAAAGTCTTGATTTTTGTAATGCATGATCTTAGTAGTGAATAAAATAAAACATTCATATTTTAGGCATAGCAGCCCTTGCTATCACAATCATAAATGTATGTAGTACTGGAGAAAGCATAGAATTGTTTTATATGGCTTTTGAGTGAAATTCAAATGTAGGCTATGTATATAGACCCTTAAATTATCTGTACTTATGTATATTTAATTTTCTTACTCTAGTGTTCTGCTACTTATTATCAGAGAATTTCTGAAAATATTAGTTAAACTGAAAGGAAGCAATATTTTGTTGAAAATTCCATAATTTATGAGATCTCTGGCAAACTTGATCCATCTGAATTGGCTTTTGCAGACCCAATTTATAACCCACATTTAAAATATTATTTTATAAAGGCAATTTGAACTGGCTTTGATTCTTTTCAAAGTGTTGCATAACTAATATATTTACTGGGTTTGACATTCAAACGGTACAACCGTATATACAATAAAGGATCTTTCTTCTATTCCTGTCCCCTGGACACTTACTTATTTCCCCTCAAAAGAGCTAAACAGTGTAATTAATTTATTGTTTCTTTATAGACATTCATTATGTACATATATAAGCAAATACAATATGTAACATAATTTTATTTCTTATATATACATAAGTAAAATAGAAAATCATATATTTTCATATATATATAATATATAGAGAGAATATCATATTTTTTTGGTTAAACAAATTAGCAAGACCTTTCAACAAATTAGCAAGGTCTTTATAACTTATTATAAAGAGGGAAAAAAGCAAGACACAAAATATACATATATATTTATATATATTTTATATACACACAATATATTGTTAAACAAATTAGGAAGATCTTTAGAGTATATTATAAAGAAGGAAGAAAGCAAGACACAAAACTGTATAACATGCTACATAAAATGAAAATTAAACTACAGCTAAATGCAACATGGATGAAACTCATAAATACGTTGCTGAGCAAAAGAAGCTGAAAGCAAACAACTGCATATATATTATTCCATTTTTATACGTGTCAAAAAACAGGCAAATTATACTAATTTAATAGTATAAGTTAATGTAGCATGTTATACAGTTTTGTGTCTTGCTTTTTTCCCTCTTTATAATATATTATAAAGGATCACTCTTTATATAGACTTTCCTCTATTTTTTTGTTTGTGTGTAAATTTTACTGAATCATCAGGAAACTGTTTAAATCTTAAGTGGACACCTTGAAATAACTTTGCCATTGTATAACAAACACCTAAATCAAGATACAGAAACTTACTAGAATCACAGAAACTCCCGTATGTTACCTTCCAGTCACTTACTCCCAGGTATCCTAATTTCCAACTCTATAGATTAATTTTGCCTGTTTTTGACATGTATAAAAATGGAATACTGTATATGTAGTTGCTTGCTTTTGGATTCCTTTGCTCAGCACTGGAAATTTATGAGTTTCATCCATGTTGCATTTAGCTGTAGTTTATTTATTTTCATTGTTAGGTAGTATTCTGTTTCGTGAATATTCCACAATTTGATTAACCATTCTATTTTAGTTCTTTTTCTTAAACTTAACTTTTGCATTTCTATTTTTTGTAACATTTATTTCTTTAGAAAATATATCAATAATTTGGTATAATTATAAAGAATCTTATTTTTTGATTCTCTTTACATCTCTTTTTGTCTATCTCTGATTCTCTCTCTCTCTCAATCACTCTCTGTATCTTCCAAATACACACTATAGCCTGACTCATCATATTGTTTTGTGTCTCCCAGGTAGCATAGCACCTTCCTCTTTTATTTATGTTTTTTTGTTGTTGTTGTTTTTTAAATTTTTTTTTATTATACTTTAAGTTCTGGGATACATGTGCAGAAAGTGCAGGTTTGTTACATAGGTATACATGTGCCATGGTGGTTTGCTGCACCCATCAATCAGTCATCTACATTAGGTATTTCTCCTAATGCTATCTCCTCCCCTAGACCCCCATCCCCCAACAGGCCTGGTGTGTGATATTCCCCTCCCTGTGTCCATGTGTTCTCATTGTTCAACTCCCACTTATGAGTGAGAATATGCAGTGTTTGGTTTTCTGTTCTTGTGTTAGTTTGCCGAGAATCATGGTTTCCAGCTTCATCCGAGTCCCTGCAAAGGACATGAACTGATGCTTTTTTATGGCTGCATAGTATTCCATGGTGTACATGTGCCACATTTGCTTTATCCAGTCCATCATTGATGGGCATTTGGGTTGGTTGCAAGTCTTTGCTATTGTGAACAGTGCTGAAATAAACATACATGTGCATGTGTCTTTATAGTAGAATGATTTATAATTCTTTGGGTATATACCCAGTAATGGGATTGCTGAGTCAAATGGTATTTCTGATTCTAGATCCTTGAGGAATCGCCACACTGTCTTCCACAATGGTTGAACTAATTTACACTCCCACCAGCAGGGTAAAAGTGTTTCTATTTCTCCACATTCTCTCCAGCATCTGTTGTTTCCTGACTTTTTAATCATAACCATTCTAACTGGCATGAGATGGTATCTCATTGTGGTTTTGATTTGCATTTCTCTAATGACTGGTGATAATGAGCTGTTTTTCATATGTTTCTTGGCTACATAAATATCTTCTTTTGAGGAGTGTCTGTTCATATCCTTCACCCACATTTTGATGGGGTTGTTTTTTTCCTTGTACATGTTTAAGTTCTTTGTAGATTCTAGATATTAGCCTTTGTCAGATGAATAGATTGCAAAAAATTTCTCCCATTCTGAAGGTTGCCTGTTCACTCCGATGATAATTTCTTTTGCTGTGCAGGATCTCTGTAGTTTAGGTAGATCCCATTTGTCAATTTTACCTTTTGTTGCCATTGCTTTTGGTGTTTCAGTCATGAAGTCGTTGCCCATGCCTATGTCCTGAATGGTATTGAATAGGTTTTCTTCTAGGATTTTTATGGGTTTAGGTCTTATGTTTAAGTCTTTAATCCATCTTGAGTTAATCTTTGTGTAACGTGTAAGGAAGGGGTCCAGTTTCAGTTTTCAGGATGTGGCTAGCCAGTTTTCCCAACACCATTTATTAAATAGAGAATCCTTTCCTCATTGCTTGTTTTAGTCAGGTTTGTCAAAGATCATAATGGTTGTAGATGTGTGGTGTTATCTCTGAGGCCTCTGTTGTGTTTCATTGGTCTATATATCTGTTGTGTTACAAATACCATGGTGTTTTGGTTACTGTAGACTTGTAGTATAGTTTGAAGTCAGGTAGCATGGTGCCTCCACCTTTGTTCCTTTTGCTTAGGATTGTCTTAGCTATGTGGGTTCTTTTATGGTTTCACGTGAAATTTAAAGTAGTTTTTTTCTAATTCTGTGAAGAATGTCAATGGTAGCTTGTTGGGGATAGCATTGAATCTATAAATTACTTTAAGCAGTATGGCCATTTTCACAATATTGATTCTTCCTATCCATGAGCATGGAATGTTTTCCATTTGTTTGTGTCCTCTCTTATTTACTTGAGCAATGGTTTGTAGCTCTCCTTGAAGAGATCCTTCACATCCCTTGTAAGTTGTATTCCTATGTATTTTATTCTCTTAGTAGCAATGGTGAATGGGAGTTCACTCATGATTTGGCTTTCTGTTTGTCTATTATTGGTGTATAGGAATACTTGTGATTTTTGCACATTGATTTTGTATTCTGAGACTTTGCTGAAGTTGTTTATCAGCTTAAGGAGATTTGGGGGTGAGACTATGGGGTTTTCTAAATATACAATCATGTCATCTGCAAACAAAGACAATTTGACTTTCCCTCTTCCTATTTGAATGCCCTTTATTTCTTTCTCTTGCCTGATTGCCCTGGCTAGAACTTCCAATGCTATGTTGAATAGGAGTGGTGAGAGAGGGCATCCTTTTCATGTGCCAGTTTTCAAAGAGAATGCTTCCAGTTTTTGCCCATTCAGTATGATATTGGCTGTGAGTTTGTCATAAACAGCTCTTATTATTTTGAGATACGTTCCATCAATACCTAGTTTATTGAGTGGTTTTAGCATGAAAGAGTGTCAAATTTTGTCAAAGGCCTTTTCTGCATCTATTGAGATAATCATGTGGTTTTTGTCATTTGGTTCTGCTTATGTTATGGATTATGTTTATTGATTTGCATATGTTGAACCAGCCTTGCTTCTGAGGGATGAAACTGACTCGATCTTGGTGGATAAGCTTTTTGATGTGCTGCTGGACTTGGTTTGCCAGTATTTTATTGAGGATTTTTGCGTTGATGTTCATCAGGGATATTGGCCTGACATTTTCGTTTTTTGTTGTGTCTCTGCCAGGTTTTGGTATCAGGATGAAACTGGCTTCATAAAATGAGTTAGGGAGGAGTCCCTCTTTTTCTATTGTTTGGAATAGTTTCAGAAGAAATGGCACCAGCTCCTCTTTGTACCTCTGGTAGAAATCAGCTGTGAATCCATGATGACCTGGACTGTTTTGGTTGTTAGGCTATTAATTTCTGCCTCAATTTCAGAACTTGTTATTGGTCTATTCAAGAATTCAGCTTCTTCCTGGTTTAGACTTGGGAGGGTGTATGTGTTCAGGAATTTATCCATTTCTTCCAGATTTTCTAGTTTATTTGCATTGAGGTGTTTATAGTATTCTCTGATGGTAGTTTGTATTTCTGTGGGATCAGTGGTGATATCCACTTTATCATTTTTACTGCATCTATTTGATTCTTCTCTCTTTTCTTATTTATTACTCTAGCTAGTGATCTGTCTATTTTGTTGATCTTTTCAAAAAACCCGTTTCTGAATTTATGTATTGTTTTTGAAGGGTTTTTCATGGCTCTATCTCCTTCAGTTCTACTCTGATCTTAGTTATTTCTTGACTTCTGCTAGCTTTTGAATATGTTTGCTCTTGCTTCTCTAGTTCTTTTAACTGTGATATTAGGGTATTGATTTCAGATCTTTCCCACTTTCTTCTGTGGGCATTTAGTGCTATAAATTTCCATCTAAACACTGCTTTAGCTGTGTCCTAGATATTCTGGTACGTTGTGTATCTTTGTTCTCATTGGTTTCAAAGAACATCTTTATTTCTGCCTTAATTTTGTTGTTTACCCAGTAGTCATTCAGGAGCACATTGTTCAGTTTCCATGTAGTTATGTGGTTTTGAGTGAGTTTCTCAACCCTGAGTTCTAATTTGATTGCACTGTGGTCTGAGAGACTGTTTGTTATGATTTCTGTTCTTTTGCATTTGCTGAGGAGTGTTTTACTTCCCGTTGTATGGCCAATTTTACAATAAGTGTGATGTGGTGCTGTGGTGAAAGCATAGTCTCTTGATTTGGGGTGGTGAGTTCTGTAGATGTCTATTAGGTCCACTTGGTTGAGAGCTGAGATCAAGTCCTGAACATCCTTGTTAATTTTTTGTCTCATTGGTCTGTCTAATATTGATAGTGGGGTGTTAAAGCCTCCCACTATTATTGTGCAGGAGTCTAAGTCTCTTTGTAGGTCTCTAAGAACTTGCTTAATGAATCTGGGTGCTCCTGTATATGGTGCAAGTATATTTAGCATAGTTAGCTCTTCTTGTTGCATTGATGCCTTTACCATTATGTATGCCCTTCTTTGTCTCTTTTGATCTTTGTTGGTTTAAAGTCTGTTTTATCAGAGACTGGGATTGCAACCCCAGCTTTATTTTGCTTTCCATTTGCTTGGTAAATATTCCTCCATCCCTTTATTTTGAGCCTATGTGTGTCTGTGCACATGAAATGGGTCTCCTGAATACAACACACTGATGGGTCTTGACTCTTTATCCAATTTGCCAGTCTGTGTCTTTTAATCGGGGCATTTAGCTTGTTTACAATTAAGTTTAATATTGTTATGTGTGAATTTGATCCTGTCATTATGATGCTAGCTGGTTATTTTTCCCGTTAGTTGATGCAGTTTCTTTGTAGAGTCGATAGTCTTTACAATTTGGTATGTTTTTGCAGTTGCTGGTACCTGTTGTTCCTTTTCATGTTTAGTGCTTCCTTCAGGGTTTCTTGTAAGGCAGACCTGGTGTTGACAAAATCTCTAAGCATTTGCTTGTCTGTAAAGTATTTTATTTCCCTTTGCTTATGAAGCTGAGTTTGGCTAGATATGAAATTCTGGGTTGAAAACTCTTCTCTTTAATAATGTTGAATATTCCCCCCCACACACACTGTCTTCTGGCCTGTAGGGTTTCTGCAGAGATATCTGCTGTTAATCTGATGGGCTTCCCTTTGTGGCTAACCTGACCTTTCTCAGTGGCTGCCCTTAACATTTTTTCCTTCATTTTAAACTTGGTGAATCTGATGATTATGTGTCTTGGAGTTGCTTTTCTCAAGGAGTATCTTTGTGGTGTTTTGTGTATTTCCTGAATTTGAACGTTGGCCTGGGTCTGTCTTGCTAGGTTGGGGAAGTTCTCCTGGATAATGTCCTGAAGAGTGTTTTCCAACTTTGTTCTATTCTCTCCATCACTTTCAGGTACTCCAGTCAAACATAGGTTAGGTCTTTTCACATAGTCCCATATTTCTTGGAGGCTTTGTTCATTCCTTTTCATTCTTTTTTTTCTAATCTTGTCTTCACGCTGTATTTCATAAGTTGATCTTTAGTCTTGATATTCTTTCTTCCGCCTGATTGATTTGGCTATTGATACTTGTGTATGCTTCAAAAACTTCTCGTTCAGTGTTTTTCAGCTCCATCAGGTCATTTATGTTCTTCCGTAAATTGGTTAATCTAGTTAGCAATTCCTCTAACCTTTTTTCTAGGTTCTTAGTTTCCTTGCATTGGGTTAGAACGTGCTCGTTTAGCTCGCAGGAGTTTGTTATTGCCTACCTTCTGAAGCCTACTTCTGTCAATTCATCAAATTCATTCTCCATGCAGTTTTGTTCCCTTGCTGGCGAGGAGTTGTGATCCTTTGGCGGAGAAGAGTTGTTCTGGTTCTTGGAATTTTCAGCCTTTTTGCGCTGGTTTCTCCCCGTCTTTGTGGATTTATCTACCTTTGGTCTTTGATGTTGGTGACCTTTGGATGGGGTTTTGGTGTGGATATCCTTTTTGTTGATGTTGATACTATTTCTTTCTGTTAGTTTCTTTCTAACAGTCAGGCTGTCTGCTGCAGGTCTGCTGGTGTTTGCTGGAGGTCTACTCCAGACTGTTTGCTTGGGTACCACCAGTGGCTGCTGCAGAACAGCAAAGATTGCTGCCTGTTTCTTTTTCTGTAAGCTTCATCCCAAAGGGGCACCCGTCAGATGCCAGCCGGTGCTCTCCTGTATGAGGTGTCTGTTGACCCCTGCTAGGAGGTGTCTCCCAGTTGAGGAGGCAGTCTGTTCTTTAGCAAAGCTCGAGCACTGTGCTGGGAGATCTCTATTCAGAGCTAGCAGCCAGGAACGTTTAAGTCTGCTGAAGCTGTGCTCACACCCGCCCCTTTCTCCAGATGCTCTGTCCCAGGACAATGGGAGTTTAATCTATAAGCCCCTGACTGGTGCTGCTGCCTGTCTTTCAGAGAGGCCCTGCCCAGAGGAGAGGAATTTAGAGAGACAGTCTGGCTACAGCACCTTTGTGGAGCTGTGGTGGGCTCCATCCAGGTGGAACTTCCTGGCGGCTTTGTTTACCCTGTCAGCAGAAAACCGCCTACTCAAGCCTCAGTAATGGTGGACGCCCCTCCCCCCACAAAGATGACATGTTTCAGATCGACCTCAGACTGCTGTGTTGACAGCAAGAGTTTCAAGCCAGTAGATCTTAGCTTGCCGTGCTCCGTGGGGTTGGGATGCACTGAGCTAGACCACTTGGATCCCTGGCTTCAGCCCACTTTCCAGGGGAGTGAACGGTTCTGTCTCACTGGCATTCCAGGTGCCACTGAGGTATGAAAATCAACTCCTGCAGCTTGCTCGGTGTCTGCTCAAATGGCTGCCCTGTTTTGCACTTGAAACCCAGGGTCTTGGTGGTGTAGGCACTGGAGGGAATCACCTGGTCTGCGGGTTGTGAAGACTTTGGAAAGTATATTATCTGAGCCGGAGTGCACTGTTCCTCACAGCACAGTCCCTCACGGCTTCCCTTGACTGAGGGAGGGAGTTCCTCAACCCATTGCACTTCCTGGGTGAGACAACCCCCACGCTGCTTCTGCTCATCCTCGATGGTCTGCACCCACTGTCTAACCAGTCCTAGTGAAATGAACTGGATACGTCTGTTCGAAATGCATAAATTATTCACCTTCTGTGTTTATCTCACTTGGAGCTGCAGACCGGAGCTGTTCCTATTTGGCCATCTTGCCAGCCGCCCTTGCATTTCTATTTAAGAAATGGCTTGAAAAATTCCACAAACACCCTTGTGAGATTTTGATTAGAACTATCTTGAATCTACAGATAATTTTTGGGAGAACTGACATGGCTATGGGAGATGGCAATATTGACTCTCTGTCATTGACAATGACAATAGTGATTCATTCAATCTGTGGACATATGTTATATTCCTTTGTTTCCTTACAGTCTTTGCTTTCCCCAAGTAACATTTATAGATTTTTTTGTAGAGGTGTTCCACATTTTTTTAGGTTTTGTCTTAAATATTTGATTTTTAAAAAATTTTCAACTTTTTTTCAACTTTTAGGCACACAGGATGCATGGGCATGTTTATTACATGGACATATTGTGTGATGCTGAGGTTTGAGCTGTGGATCCTGTCACCCAGGTGGTGAGCGTAGTACCAAATAGGTAGTTTTTCCATCTAGTATGTAGTTTGCCTTCCTCCATCTTCTAGCAGTTCATAGTGTCCATTCTTCCAATGTTTATGTCCATGTGTGCTCAATGTTTAGCTCCTACTTTCAAGTGAGAACGTGTAGTATTGTTTTCTGTTCCTGCATTAATTCTTTTAGGATTATTGCCTCTAGCTGAATTCTTGTTGCTGCAAAGGTTGTGAATTTTTTTATTTTTTATGGCTGCATAGTATTCTATGGTGTATACGTACCACCTTTTCTTTAACTGATCCACTGTTGATGGACACCTGGGTTGATTCCATGTCCTTGCTATTATGAATAGTGCTGTACTAAACATATGAGGGCAGATGACTTTTTGGTAGAATGATTTCTTTTCCTTTGGGTGTATACCTAGTAATGGGATTGCTGGATCAAATGTTAGCTCTGCTTTAAGTTCTTTGATAAATATTTGATATTTTTTAATGCTTTTGTAAATGGTACTTACAGATACATATTTTATAATATATTCATACATATTTATACATTATATAAATACACACACATCTTTTATTTGTTTTTGTTACCATATTACACTGGGTAGGACCTTGCATGAACTATTTATTGCTATGTAACAATATTACCATAAACTTAATGACTTAACACACATTTATTATCTCATAGTTCAGCGGGTTAGGAGACTAGTCATAGCTTACTTGGGTTTACAAAAAGTTTTAAAAATGTTTTTCAGAGATAGGGTCTCACTATGTTGTTCAGGCTGGCCTCAAACCCCGAGGCTCAAGGGATCCTTCTTTTTCAGCCTCCCAAGTATCTGGAACTACAGGCATGTGCCACCATGCCTGGCTTATTTAAGAATTAAAAAATATATATTCTTAGCTGACTTTTTAGTTGCAGGGTCTCACAAATTAAAATTGTGACCAAGGCTGTGCTATTTTCTGAGGTTTGACTGGGAAAGGATCTTTTTTCAAGCTCATTTTGTTGTTGGTAGCATTCACATAACTTGCATGTTGTTGGATTGAGGGCCTAAACTTTTTGCTGGCTGTTTGGCCAGAGGCGATCCTCAGTTTTTTGCCATATGCCCTCTCGATAAGCCAGCTCACAACAGAGCACCTTGCTGCTTCAAAATCAATAAGGGTGTGAGTTTCCTTACAAGATAGAGGTCATAATCATATGTGATCACAGAAGTGATATCCCATGACCTTTGTCATATTCTGTTAGTTAAAAGCAAGTCACAGGTCCCATGCACACTCATGGGCAAGAATACTATGAGGTGGGACTTGTGGAAACTACCTTTGAGTTTGTCCCCTGTAGGCCTCCAGTATAATACTAACTAAAATGGATAAGAATGGTGGTTTTCTTGTCTCATTACTGATTGTAGGGGGAATGTTTTCATTACTTCACCTTTAAGTGTGATGTTTGCTGGAGGATTTTTGTAGATGTTCTTTGTAAGATTAAGAAAGTTTATTTTGCTCTTATTTTCCTATAAGGATATATGTATATATGCTTATAGGAAAAATATATTTTAAACCATTGAATGGGTGTTGAATTTTATCATATACTTTCTCATGTATCTATTGAGATGTGACGAGACCAGCTTGGTTGGGGAGACCCTAACCCAGCAGCGCTAGAGGAATTAAAGACACACACACAAAAATATAGAAGTGTGAAGTGGGAAATCAGGGTTCTCACAGCCTTCAGAGCTGAGAGCCACGAACAGAGATTTACCTACATATTTATTAATAGCAAACCAGTCATTAGCATTGTTTCTGTAGATACTAAATTAACTAAAAGTATCCTTTATGGGAAATGAAAGGATGGGCCAAATTAAAGGAATAGATTGGACTAGTCAACTGCAGGGGAACATACCCTTAAGGCATAAATCACTCATGCTATTTTTGTGGCTTAAGAATGCCTTTAAGCTGTTTTCCACCCTGGGTGGGCCAGGTGTTCCTTGCCCTCATTCCCGTAAACCCACAACCTTCAAGCTTGGGCATTAGGGCCATTATGAACATGTCACAGTGCTGCAGAGATTTTGTTTATGGCCAGTTTTGGGGCCAGTTTATGGCCAGATTTTGGGGGCCTTGTTCCTAACATGTCTCCCTTCTTTGATTTGCAAAGAGATAAAAGCAAGGGCAGCTTTGTCACGGTGAGCTACTTCTCGCAGGAGTCGGGATCCGCGTCTGCAGACTATACAAAGACAAACAACATAGATTAAAAGCACAGTCATCATTGAAATCACAGAGCTTCCAAGTGTTTTTATCCATTTAAATGGGTTACTAGCTGCTAATTTGTCTGGAGCTCCTTTAAGCACTCCAGTTCCTGGCATTAAGGTCAGGTGTGCGTGGGATGCTTTAAATATTTGTCCTTTTAATTTTGCTGTATCCAAAGACAAGTTTGTAGAGTGTCCTTCTAGATGCCTTTTTATTCTTTCCCAAATTTTGATCTTTGTAAGAGAATTTAATAGTGTCCACAAATCCTTATGTTTAACTCCTAGAGCGGGCCATATCATTTGCGGTTGAGGTGCCGCTATACTGCCATGGTTCCAGATAATAGGAACTTTTGCCATACTTCTTATCATTTCTACCATCTGACCATTTTGTTCAGATCATCTGAACATAGTGTGGCCCTGGCACGCAGACTGAGAGGTGCAATTCAAGCTAGGCATTCTCTTAGGGGTCCAGTTAATAAATAAATATTCCATAGGAATCGTTGTGTAGCACCTCTGCCTGTTCTGCAAAGCAATCTTCCTAAACAAGTACGTTCATTTTTTCTAACTGGGTCCAATCCTGTTTACAGAATAGGTGTTTAAGGGCGATATGCCTCAATTATAGGAGCAGATTTATTATGGTAAATAGTGAGATCAGAAAGCATGTGTAACTTGTCATAGAGTGATTGCATCCAGGCATTATTGCCAGTCCTTATTGAAGGAATACTCATGGCAGTGGTGATCACTGCTATGATAGCTACCATTAAATTATTCATTGTGACTGGTTGTCCTNCTCTTAGGGGTCCAGTTAATAAATAAATATTCCATAGGAATCGTTGTGTAGCACCTCTGCCTGTTCTGCAAAGCAATCTTCCTAAACAAGTACGTTCATTTTTTCTAACTGGGTCCAATCCTGTTTACAGAATAGGTGTTTAAGGGCGATATGCCTCAATTATAGGAGCAGATTTATTATGGTAAATAGTGAGATCAGAAAGCATGTGTAACTTGTCATAGAGTGATTGCATCCAGGCATTATTGCCAGTCCTTATTGAAGGAATACTCATGGCAGTGGTGATCACTGCTATGATAGCTACCATTAAATTATTCATTGTGACTGGTTGTCCTGCTTTCCTCAGGTTTTCTTCTGCCATCTGTGACAGCTTCTTGATCTGTCCCTAGGTGGGTGGCTGTGTTCGACAGGTGTTGCTCGTGACAGTTGGGGTCCTCCTCAGCATCAGTCTCGACATGACTGCAACCGGGGGGTCCTCAGGATCCGCCCAGAGTCTCTTCCTTGGCATCTGGCTCATGATAAGGTTTCAGGTGTCTTGATGGTATCCAAATCGGCTGCTGATTTTTGCCTGGAGAAATACAAGCATAACGTCTACCCTGTTATTTACGTATTTCCCAACTTTTTGTTACCAGATCTCTCCACCAAATCGGTTGTTCTGCTTCTGTCTTTGCAGCTGGTTTCTGTAGATGCTGTTCAGCTGCTGATAACATCTGGCCTTTGGGCAGGCTCAAAAAATTTAAAGTTAATAATGCTAGGTTCAGTTACATCTGTGGGGTTCCATCATTGTTTCTCCCTTTCTGCTTTTGCAACTGCTGTTTTAGGGAGAGATTCATTCTTTCTGCTGTGACTTGTCCTTGAGAATTGTATGGGATACCAGTAATGTGTTTAATATTCCACATAGAAAAATGTAGCTAGAGTTTGGCTAGTATAGCCTGGGGCATTATCTGTTTTAATAGAAGCTGGAATGTCCATCACCACAAAACACTGCAAAAGATGATGTTTAATACAGACAGAAGACTCTCCTGTTTGGCATGTAGCCCAGACAAAGTGAGAAAATGTGTCCACACATACATGTGCATAAGCTAGTCTCCCAAACGAGGGAACATGTGTGACATCCATTTGCCAAATAGAGTTAGGTTCCAGTCCTCGAGGATTAACTCCTCCTGTAAAAGATGAGGAATGTACCATTTGGCAAGTTGGGCATCACTGGATAATAGCTTTAGTTTCTTTCCAGGTAATGCTCTATCTGCATTTGAGACCAGAGGCATTAACACTGGTTAAATTGTGAAAGTGTCTAGCATTAGATATTGCAGTAGCAACTAGGCAATCAGCCATTTGATTCCCTGCAGTCAGAGGTCCTGGAGGAGATGTATGAGCTCTAATGTGAGTGATATGAAAAGGGTGCATTCTACTCCTAACCACTGTTTGCAATTGGATAAATAAAGTCATCAGTTGTTCTTCTGTATGAAATCATAACTGAGCATTTCCAATTAACTGTGTGGAATGAACCACGTATGAAGAATCAGAAATCACATTAATAGGCATATCTAAAGCAGTCAATAGCTCAATTACAGCTACAAGCTCCGCTTTTTGAGCTGAAATATAGGGTGTCTGAAAACTTTACTTTTGAGCCAGAATAAGAAGCTTTACCATTACTAGACCCATCTGTAAAACATTCTCAGCACCTTCAATTGGCTTAAATTTAGTTATTTTAGGGAGAATCCAATTAGTTAATTTCAAAAACGGAAACAGCTTCATTTTAGGAAAATGATTATCGAGAATACCCACGAAGTCAGCTAAATGGGTTTGCCAAGTAAGACTATTTATAAAAGCTTGCTGTATTGGTGCCTTCGTGAGAGGTACAATAATTTTTCCAGGATCATATCCATGCAATTTAACAATCTGAGTTCCCCCAATCCCTATCATAGTAGCGATTTGATCTAAATAAGGAGTTAGAATCCATGAATTAGTATGTGGAAGAAAAAGCCACTCTACTAAGTCCTGTTCTTGGACAATAACACTAGTAGGTGAATGCTGAGTTGAAAAGATGAGCAAATCTAGAGTCTTCTCTGGATCTATTCTATTTATCTTTATGGATTTCTATTTAGCTTTATGGATTTCTTCTCAATCAGTTGTAACTCTGCCTCTGCCTCCTTTGTTAATTGCCGAGGGCTAGTGAGACTAGGATTTCCCTTAAGAATAGAAAACAGGTTACTCATGTCATATGTAGGAATGCCTAGAGCAGGTCATATCCAATTAATATCCCCCCTAGTAATTTATGAAAATCATTTAATGTGTTTAATTTATCCCTATGTATGGTTACTTTCTGTGGCACAATGGTAGTGTCATTTACTAAGGTCCCCAAGTAGGAGTAAGGAGTAGTAGTCCGAATTTTGTCAGGAGCTATAATTAACCAGTGCGAGAAATTGAATTTTTCAAGTGATCATAACATTGGAGTAATATTTCTCGAGTGGGGGCAGCACAAAGTATATCATCCATATAGTGAATAATGTAACACTGTGAACATTTTTTACCAGTAGGTTCAATTGCTTGCCCCACATACCTCTGGCAAATAGACTGTTTAACACGCCCTGTGGCAACACTTTCCAATAATAATGCTTAGCAGCCTGCAGGTTGTTTACTGCAGGAATTCTAAATGCAAACCCTTCACAGTCTTGCTCAGCTAAAGGGATAGTAAAGAAACAGTCTTTTAAATATATGACTATTAAAGGCCAATTTTTTGGAATTATAGCAGGAGAAGGCAATCCTGGCTGTAATGCTCCCATAGGTTGTATAACTGAATTGATGGCTCTTAAGTCAGTTAACATTCTCCATTTTCCTGATTTTTTCTTAATTACAAAAACTGGAGAATTCCAAGGAGAAAATGTTGGAACTATGTGTCCATTTTCTAATT
>NW_016803631.1:1260232-1262668 GCF_001698545.2 Rhinopithecus bieti | reverse complement strand
AATTTTAAAGGAGGCTCAAATGTAGCTGTAATATTCCCCTGTTGATCTGTGGGGTATATCCTAACAGGGAATTGCCAAGCCTCTAAATCACCCTCTTGTCTAGCTTGCTGAATTCCTGCCTGACTAGAACTAAGAGTCCTCGCTCAAGGCGCGGCTCTAACAGTCACTGGGGCAACTACTTTTGCCCAGTGTCCTCTGGAAAAGAAAGATCTGGGGATCATTTTCCTTCAAAATAATAAGGAGGGGGTGCAGAAGGGTAGGGATGAACCTCTCCTTCCTTTGCCGCTTTAACTTTAGATGGCAAATAAACATGCTCTGTTACCTCTTTTGTTACTTGGCTATACTCTCCTTCCCCCTCCTCATTAGTGTGAAAAAGTTCCAAGGTGGAATGAACCAGACCCCATACCTGTCCCACTGTTACCCTGATGCTTCCGAGCTCCCCTTCTTACTCACCATGGGGATTGCTTTAAGAGTACTCGGGTGTCCTCCAGCTAGTTTTCCATTCCAACTGTCGCTCCAGCGACCTTCAACCTGGATTCAAGCCTCACAATGGACGCCACTTGCTGAGACCAGCTTGGTTGGGGAGACCCTAACCCAGTGGCACTAGAGGAATTAAAGACACAGATACAGAAATATAGACGTGTGAAGTGGGAAATCAGGGTTCTCACAGCCTTCAGAGCTGAGAGCCCTGAACAGAGATTTACCCACATATTTATTAACAGCAAACCAGTCATTAGCATTGTTTCTATAGA
The DNA here is from genome assembly GCF_001698545.2 of Rhinopithecus bieti. Taxonomy (NCBI): domain Eukaryota; kingdom Metazoa; phylum Chordata; class Mammalia; order Primates; family Cercopithecidae; genus Rhinopithecus; species Rhinopithecus bieti. The sequence goes on along the minus strand of NW_016803631.1, from coordinate 1,261,916 downwards.
TATTGAATTAACTAAAAGTATCCCTTATGGGAAAAGAAGGGATGGACCAAATTAAAGGAATAGATTGAGCTAGTTAACTGCAGCAGGAAAATACCCTTAAGGCATAAATTGCTCATGCTATTGTTTGTGGCTTAAGAATGCCTTTAAGCTGTTTTCTGCCCTGGGCAGGCCAGGTGTTCCTTGCCCTCATTCCTGTAAACCCACAACCTTCAAGCTTGGGTGTTAGGGTCATTATGAACATGTCACAGTGCTGCAGAGATTTTGTTTATGGACAGTTTTGGGGCCAGTTTATGGCCAGATGTTGGGGGGCCTGCTCCCAACAGAGATGAGCATGTAATTTTTCCCTTTTTAAATGTGTTATTGTGGTAAGTTACATCAGTTGATCTTTTGAATGTTAGATGACCCTTGCATTCCCAGAATACATACAAATTTTGTGATGTATTAGCATTATTATATGTGCTAATATATGCTGGGTTTGCTAATATTTTGCTAATAAGTTGAGATTTCAGTCTCTGTGTTCACAAAAGTTTAGTATGTAAGTTTCCTTTTTTTGATCCCCCTATCAAGTTCTCACTTCACAGTAATGTTGACTTTATGAAATGAATGGGGGATGTTTCCTTTTTTCTGTACAAATATTTGTGGAATTTTGGTGTTCCTTCTTAAAATTTGGAAGAATTCATCAGTAAAGCAATGTAGGCCTGGGTTTTCTATGTCGGGCAATTTTAAATGACATAGTACATTTCCTTAATAGGTGCAGAAATGTTCAGATATTCTGTTTTTCTTGAGTCAGTTTTGGTAAGTTGTGTTTTGAAGAAATTTTTTCTATTCATCTAATTTTCAAATTTATTAGCCTTAATGGTAGGGCTTATAGTACTTTACTATTTTCAATTCCTAGTACTGGTGATTTTTGAGTTATCTTTTTTGAAAATAAGTCTTCTGGAGATTTATAATTTTTTCAATATTTTCAAAGTACTGATAGAGTTCTTGATTTTCTCAAATGTGTATATATTTTCTAGTTTATTGATTTTATTCTTTTGCCCTCTTCATTGGGTTTGGTTTACTGTCTTTTAACTAGCTTCATGAGATGGAACCTTACATAACTGATTTCAGTATTTCTTCTTTTCTAATATATGAATTTAGGGCCATAATTTTTCCCTGAAAATTGTTTTAGCTCCATCCAACAGATTTTTTGTCTAATCTTTATTAATGTGGAACTAAAACTTTTATAATTTTTCCTGTAGTTTCTTATTTGAACCTTGTGTTATTTAGAGATTAGTTTTCAAGAAGTTGAGAGTTTTCTATCTCTTGTTAGTAAATAATAAAATGCCACTGTGGAAAGATCATAGTATATGGTTTCAGTTTCTTTAACATTTGTTGAGACTTGTTTTATGATTCAGCACATGGACAACTTAAGTAAATGTGCACAAACTAATTTTACTCATTGGTTACTAGGTTCAATGTACTATATATGTAAATTTGACTAAGTTGGGGGGGCGGAGCAAGATGGCTGAATAGGAACAGCTCCAGTCTCCAACTCCCAGCGCGAGCGACACAGAAGACCAGTGATTTCTGCATTTTCAACTGAGGTACTGGGGTCATCTCACTAGGGAGTGCCGGACAATCGGTGCTGGTCAGCTGCTGCAGCCTGACCAGCGAGAGCTGAAGCAGGGCGAGGCATCGCCTC
>NW_016803631.1:1246284-1257743 GCF_001698545.2 Rhinopithecus bieti | reverse complement strand
CACATGTTCTCACTCATAGGTGGGAACTGAACAATGAGATCACTTGGACTCGGGAAGGGGAGCATCACACACCGGGGCCTACCATGGGGAGAGGGGAGGGGGGAGGGATTGCATTGGGAGTTATACCTGATATAAATGACGAATTGATGGGTGCTGATGAGTTGATGGGTGCAGCACACCAACATGGCACAAGTATACATATGTAACAAACCTGCACGTTATGCACATGTACCCTAGAACTTAAAGTATAAAAAAAAAAAAAAATTGACTAAGTTCATTAATTGTGTTGTTAGAGCTGTAAATTCTTACTAATTTGTTTATATTCTATCTGATATTAAGAGAGGACTGTTAAAATTTCCCACTATGATTATACATTTGAGAATTTCTCTTTTTAGTAGTAATGACTTATGTGCCTTGAATGTAAGTTGTTGGATGTATACATTTATATTCTGTATATACATTTATTACTTTATCATTGTAAAATATTTCTTTCTCTGTAGTAATATATCTTGTCTTGAAATATACATTGATATTTGCATAGCTATTCCATCTTTACATGGTGTTTGCATGGCATATATATTTCCATTATTGTCAACTTCTCCATAGTCATTTTTAAGCATATAATTTTAAAAAATTCGTCTGAAAATATTAGTCAATTTTTTCTTTTTTTGAGATGGAGTCTTGCTCTGTCACCAGGCTGGAGTGCAGTGGCATGATCTCAGCTCACTGCAACCTTTGCACCCTGGGTTCAAGTGATTCTCCTTCCTCAGCCTCTCAAGTAGCTGGGCCTACTGGCGCACACCAGCATGCCCAGCTAATTTTTGTATTTTTAGTAGAGACACGATTTCACCATGTTGGACAGGATGGTCTCAATCTTTTGACCTTGTGATCTGCCTGCCTCGGCCTCCCAGTGCTGGGATTAGAGGCGTGAGGCAATGCACCTGGTGACAATATTAGTCTTATACTTGGTGTACTTACATTTAATATAATTTACTGATATAGCTAGGTTTTTTATCTTCCATATTTTTATTTCAGTCTTTATGTTTCTTTTTTATTTTACTTTCTACTTAAACTTTTATTATCCTATTTTCTCTATATGACAGTAATACGTATTTTTTCACACTTTTGAGAGATTATCTCTAATAAACTCTTTTTGAGAGATTTCAACACAAATCCTTCACTTATTTCCATCTAAAATAGAGCATTTCTTTTATCACTTCTTTAATAATGACAGCAACTTACACTTTACCTCTATCTACCATCCCTCTTGCTCTTTGGATTATTATTTTTCTGTATTTTATTTCCACATCCATTTTAAACCCTATAATGCATTGCTAATATAGTTTAGCATGTTAATATTGTTTATATTCATATATATTTATCAACATATGTATTTATTCTTTCTTTTGATCCTCGTTCCTTACTATAAGTCTACCTGAATTCTTTTTTTTTTTGCCTGAAAAATTTTCTTTAGTCTTTATTTTACTGCAGCTTTGTTAGAACAAATTCTCTGTTTTATTATTTTACTTTTAAAACACTTTTATTTCATAATAGTTGCAGATTTGTAGGAGGTTGCAAAACGAGTACAGAAGTTTTATGTTCAATTCACACCATATGTTAATGTCTTACACGCATTCGTGTGTGTGTATATACCTGAATGTGCATAGTTATATGTAACTTTATCATACCTACACTCATGTAACAACCACTACAATCAAGACACAAAATGGTTCTATCACCAGAAAGATTGTTCTTGTGCTACCCTTTCATAGTCACTTCCTTTGTCTTCCCTCTCTCTCCTGTTTCTAACACCTGAATCCACTAATCCGCTCTCCATATTTATAATTTTGTAACTCAAGAGTGTTATACAAGTGGAATCATACAATATGTAACTTTTTGGGATTGTATTTTTACAAAGTATAATTTCCTGGAGATTCATTCAAGTTGTATACATCAAGAGTTTATTTTCTTTTATTTCTGAGTAATATTTTACAGTATTAATGACTACAATTTATTTAGCTATTCACCCATTGAAGGATATCTACATTGTTTCCATTGTTGAACTTATTACAAATAAAGTTGCTATGAACATTTGTGTGCACGTATGTTTGTGAACATAAGTTTTCATCTCTTAGTGTAATTTCCCAGGAGCGCAATTGCTGGGTTGTATGACATTTGTTTATACTTATAGGAAGATGCAAAGCTATTTCCTGGAGTGGCTGTGTCACTTTATATTTCCACCAGAAATATGTGGAAGATCCAGTTTCTCTGCATACTAACTAGAATTTTGTGACATCTAGGTCATGTCCTTGGTGCCTTAGGTTTCAAAGATTTTCTCTGATTTTTTTTCTAAAAGTTTTTATTGTTTTACATTTAAAACTATAACTCATTTTGAGCTATTTTTTTGTTTAAGGTATGAGAGTTAGGTCAAGGTTGTTTTTTCTTCCCCTATGGATGTCCAATTGCTCCAGCAGTATTTGTTGAAGACTATTTTTTCATTAAGTAATTGCTCTTGCACCTTTGTTGAAACTCAGTTGAATGCTTTTTCAGTCTTTTTGATGTAGGCATTTAATGCTATGTACTTTCCTCTTAGCAGCACTTTTGCTGTATCCCAGATATTTTGATAAGTTGTGTCATGATTATTATTCAATTCAAAGAATTTTTTAATTTCTTTCTTGATTTCATTGTTAACCTGTTGTGGGACAATCATAGACTGGAGAGACTGAAAAAGGTTCAGGAGAGTTTCTTAAGGTGATCAGCGGCTCAGCCGGACATATGTCCAGAAAGTCTGAGCCCTGAACAAAGGGCTTTTCCTACTTTTAAACATCTTAAGGTGGGAACTACCTGAGGCAGGAAGCAAATTACAGAAGCAAGAAACAAAGTCTACATTACAGCATTTCTTACATCTTGAGAGAAACATGTCTTGCAACCTAAACTGATTGGTCTTGTGACCCTGCAGCCGTGCAGGAACTCGTTGGGCCTATAATAAACTTTGAGGAATGTGGAGTTGGGGAGTATAGATAAGGTTCACTGTCCACAGAGAGAAGACAGACTGTTAATATTCCTTTTTAACTTTAGTGTAAGCAGCGGGGTGGGGTGGGGAGGTCACATTTTGCAGCAACTGTAAGAGGATTTTAAAATTTCTATTACTACTACTATTAGGTTATAGTTGATTTCATTATTTCCTTCTTCATTCCCCCCATTTTGGTGCTCAACACAAATGTAGATTAGTAAAGAGCACCACAGTTAGCTATTTCTTCTTGAGTAGGTACATACTCATCTTGGGATACCAATTGGTACTTTTGCAGAGCCGCCGAGAACAGACATACCACCACCTGAAGAATGGCTCTGCTGCTGACTTTTTCTTGTCCTAGATTTTTAGAGGTGGTTTTAATATTATTTAGTTTACTGAGATGTGCAGATTGGCAGGCGTCAAAATATATGAAGACAAGCCCTTTATGCGAGTAAGGGAATACTTCTATTTTGTTTACAAGTTTACCGACCCCGGTTTCTGTGGGGTTTGTGTATAATGGCATTAGGGATTTGCCAATTTGGACTTTAAACTTGAAGTCATAGGGCAAGAACTCTGGGTCATAACATACTTGGGGCTGCTCATTTCCAGGATTGCAGACTGAGTAACTAGTCTGGTTATAGACACAAGTTCCTGTATGAGTCCCTGTCCAGTCATAGTAGGTCTGGTATAACAGAGTTTTAGTCACACCTTTTCCAGACCAGGCTTCTATCATACAGTGATGACAGAATCCTGGTCCCCATTTATAACCATAAGTGAAAGTGTCAGTGGCTTTAGTATTACTAATATGATTAAATTTATACTATGCATGGGCACCCTTCTAGGCAACAAGCTTGGCAGCATTTGCAAAGATAACATGACAGTGAAATAATCAGTAGGAGTAAGAATATAACTATGTTTGTAAATTTAATCCACATTTACTTATCTATCATTGACTTCCTTAGGCGTCAGCCATGCATAGACTAGTCAGCTTCTGGTTGTGTGACTAGAGCAGGGCTCGATGTTTCCTCAAGCTTCAGTTGTGTGTGGACTGACCAGCCTCTGGTGCGGTCGGAGCAGGGAAGTTGTCCTTGTCAGCAGTGGCTTGGTTTCATCACAGGATCAGCTGTGTTGGGTGGTCTGGGTTTTGTTGACTGGTCCACTGGTCCTGGGCAGCGGCTACTGCTGGTTTCAGCTGGCTATGATGAACCCAAGGTGTGATACCTGCAACTTTAACAGCAGTGGGGATAGACAAGATCACAATATGGGGACCATCCCACAAAGGCCCTAAAGTGGTTGGGTTTGATCGTTTGACCCAGAGTCTCCAGGTTGGAACGGATGTACTGCATCTGTGAGGCTAACAGGTAATTTTTCTCTTACCCACCCTTGTATTTCCTGCATGACCTCACCTAAGGCTTGCATTTGCCTTCTTAAGGTTAATTCCCCAATTTCTTTTAAATCACCTTTTATCTGAGTTATGATCAGGGGTGCTCAGCCAAACACTATCTCATAGGGTGAATACCCAGTTAATTTATTAGGGGTGCACCTGGCTCGGAGAAGGATCACGGGCAGCACCTGATCCCACCTTTGATGAGTTTTTTGGCAAAACTTCTTTAACAGCTGTTTGAGTGTCTGGTTCATTTTTTTAACTTTTCCAGAACTTTGTGGGTGCTAAGCTGTATGCAGTTTCCATTTGATTTTTAACATCTGCGTTAGCTGTTGTACTATTTCTGCCGTAAATGCTGGGCCATTGTCTGTTCCTAAAGTTAAAGGCAGTTCAAATTTAGCAGTAATGTCCTTTAGTAAGATTCTGGTTACTTCCTGAGCTTTCTCTGTCGTGGTGGGAAATGTCTTCATCCACCCTGAGAAAGTGCAGACAAACACTAGCATGTACCAGTAGCCTCTGGCTTGAGGCAGCTTGGTAAAGTCCACAAGGTTTTTACAGGGTGTAGCTCCAGTTTCTTGAATCCCTGGGGGCCGTGTTGGCCCCTGCCATAGGTTGTTTTGGGCACAAGCCAAGCATTGCTCACAAACGGCTCGAGTGATGGCAGTTAGGAGCAGCACATAGAAACGCCATATTACAAGAGTTTCTAATGCAGTTTTTCCCGTATGCGTTCCTTGATGAAACTGCTTTATGAATCAGGGGCCTATTGCTTCTGGGATGGCAATTCTCCCATCCGAGAACTTCCACCAACATCCTTTCTGGTAACTTCCGCTCTTCTGCTCAAACGAAGCCTTTTCATTAGAGGATTAGTTAGGGAGTTCTCTTAGGGGAAGCTCCAGTAAGGGCATGGTCAGGGTTTCCTCTTCCTTCTTAGTTACCTCTGTCATTGCAGCTCTTTTGGCTTCTCTGTCCACCTTTCTGTTTCCTCTAGCCTTGTCACCTCCTCCTGTTTGATGTCCTTTGCAATGGATGACTGTTACTTCTTTTGGAGTCCATATGGCTTCTAAGAGCTGCTCTATTTCCTTTTTTTTTTTTTCTGATTTCCTTTCCTTCAGTAGTTAATAATCCTCCTTCCTTATATATGGCTCCATGGGCATGCAAAGTGGCAAAAGCATACCTTGAGTCAGGATAGATGTTTACCGACTTTTCTTTGGCTAAGAGCAATGCTCTAGTGAGAGCTATTAGCTCACCTCTTTGGGCCGAAGTTCTGACCGGCAGAGGGCGGGCTTCAGCTACTGAACTCAGTGTTACCGCTGCATATCTAGCCCTTCCTATCTGACACCTTTAGATATGAAGCTGCTTCCATCAGTAAAGTATTCAACATCTAGGTCTCTTAAGGGCTAGTCCTTTAAATTTTTTCGAAATTTAAGAAAAAACCTTGAGAAAACCTCATCCACTGTTTCCACGCAACAGTGATACCCTGGGCCACACCATGGGGGCTTTCCATGCTCCATCCATTCTATGGGCAGCAGTGTGGCTGGATTTAGAGTGTTCACAGTCTTCAGGATTATGTAGGGATTTTCACACAGATGCCCTTGGTATCTTAACTTCTTAGGGTTAGAAAGTTAGTGATGCCCTCTCTTCTCCATCAGGGTGACAATCATGTGGGGCACCCAAATTATTAACCTTTGTCCAAATGTGAGCTTGTTAACATCTTCCACTAACAGGGCAGTGGCTGACAATGCCTTGAAACAGGGTGGCCATCCCATAGCCACCAAGTCTAGTCGCTTGGACAAATATGCCACGGGCCGACACCATGACCCTCGTGTTTGTACCAAGACTCCTATAGCTATTCCTTTTCTTTCATGGACATACAGGTAAAAAGGCTTTGTCATGTCTGGTAGTCCTAATGCTGGGGCCTGGATCAAAGCCTTCTTGATGTCTTTGAAGTCCATGTCCTGCTCTTTTTCCCGCAGGAGAGGTTCTTTTCGCCCCCTTTGGTAGCCTCATACAATGGTTTTGCCAAAAGTGAGTAATTAGGAATCCAAATGTGACAAACCAGCTGCCCCTAAAAACTCCTGCACTTGTCGCCTAGTGTCAGGTTGAGGAATGCCACACATGGTCTCTTTTCGCTCACGCTGCCCTGAGAGATGTTAAAGCTAAGATACCTTGCTCTTTGGCCACAGATTTGTGTCTTTTTCCTTGGACACCTTATAGCCAGCCTCCCACAGAACACGAAGGAGGCTTTCTGTGCCTTGAAAGCACTCTTCTTTGTGGGTGCAACCAACAATAAATCATCCATGTACTGCGACAAGACACAGATGTAACTTGGTGGCACAAAAGCCTTCAGGTTCTGAGGCTAGTGCTTCCTCAAAAATGATTGGGAAGTTTTTGAATCAGTATACTTGGAGCCTGGTCCAAATATACTTTGATGAGCCCCGCTCAAAGGCAAAGATGTCCTTGCTTTCAGAAGCTAGTCAGATGCAGAAGAATGCATCCTTTATGTCTAAGCATGTAAACCAAGCAACGTCAGCAGGAATTTGCCCAAGCATTGTATATGGTTTGGGCACAATGGCATATAATATAGCTGCAACCTTATTTACGGCCCGCAAATCCTCTACTGGCTGGTAATCTCTGGAGGGCTTTCACTGGTACCAATGGAGTTTTCCAAGATGAGGGACATCTTCGTATTATCCCAAATTTAAGGAGCCAGTCAATATGCTTTGTAATCCCAAGGGTGGCTGCTGCTGGGACGGGATAACTGACAGATTCACACTGGGTAAGTGCCCCGCAGCAGTTCCACCACTACGTGCACCTGATTTATGGCTAGCTCCAGGGGACTGTCTTCCACCCAGCTTAATGCTTCTTAAACTGATAAGAAACTTCAGCAAAGTCTCAGGATAAGGATACAGAACAAATGTGCAAAAATCACAGGGATTCCTATACACTACCAGTAGACAAACAGAGAGCCAAATCATGAATGAACTCCCATTCACAATTGCTGCAAAGAAAATAAAATATCTAGGAATACAGCTAACAAGGGAAGTCAAGGAGCACTTCAAGTAGAACTACAAACCACTGCTCAAGGAAATCAGAGAGGACACAAACAAATGTAAAAACATTCCATGCTTGTGGATAGGAAGAATCAATATTGTGAAAATGGCCATATTGCCTAAAGCAATTCATAGATTCAATGCTATTCCCATTAAACTATTACTGACATTTTCACATAATTAGAAAAAAATACTTTAAAAATCATATAGAACCAAAAAAGAGCCCGTAAAGCCAAGACAATCCTAAGCAAAAAGAACAAAGCTGGAGGCACTTCACTGACTTCAAACTATACTACAAGGCTACAATAACCAAACAACATGGTACTGGTACCAAAACAGACACATAGACCAATGGAACAGAATAAAGATCGCAGAAATAAGACCACACATCTGCAACTATCTGATCTTAGACAAATCTGACAAAAGCAATGGGAAAAGAATTCCCTATTTAACAAATGGTGCTGGGAAAACTGGCTAGACATATGCAGAAAATTGAAACTGAACCCCTTCCTTACACCTTATAGAAAAATTAACCCAAGATGGATTAAAGACTTTTTGTCTTTTTTAATGTATTTAGCACTACACATTTCCCTCTTGGCAGTCTTTTAGCTGTATCTCACAAACGTTTGTATTTCCAATCTTATTAAGTTCATTGTATTTTTAAAAATGTTCTTGTGACTTCTTAGACACAAAGATTACAGTGAGGCATGACATTACCATGTTTTGGTGTAGGATGGACTACATATAAAATAGGAGTCTCATAAGATTATAATGAAGCTGAAAATTTTCTATTGCCTTGTGCATTCATAGCCATTGTAACATTATAGCCCAATGCATTGCCTTTTTTATATTTAAATATATTTAGATATACAAATGTGTACCATTATGTAACAATTGCCTGCAGTATTCAATACAGTAACATATGGTACAGGTTTGTAGCCTAGGAGCAATAGGCTATACAAGTTGTGCATTCCTTATCCAAAATGTTTGGGACCAAAAGTGTTTTGGATTTTAGATTTTTCTGAATTGGAATATTGAGATTATTCCTACTAGGTTAGCATCCCAAACCTGAAAATTCAAAATCCTGAGTGCTCCAATGAGCATTTCCTTTCAGTGTCATGTCAATGCTTAAAAGTTTTGGATTTTTAAGCACTCTGGATTTTGGGTTTTGGGATTTGGGATACTCAACCTGTACCATGTAATCTATATGTATAAAAAGGTGTACTATCTAGGTTAGTGTAAGTACTTACCCTCTATGTAAGAGCAATGTTTGCACCATGACAAAATCACCTAATGATACATTTCTCAGAACTTATGCCCATTGTTAAGTGATACATGACTGTGTTTAGAAGTGTTTTTCTTACTTCCAAGTACTTGGAGATTTTATTGTATCTTTCTTTTACTGATCTCTAGTTTGATTCCATTGTTTTCAGTGAAAATACTTTTACATGGCTTGAGTTATTTAAAAATTGTTGAGGTTTGTTTTTCAACCCCAGGATGTAGCTCATCTTTGTATATGTTCTGTGTATGCTAGAAAAAAAGTGTCTATTTTGCTGTTGTTGACAGATTATTCTATAAAAGTTAATTAGATGCTATAAGATTATTTTCTTGCACTCTATATCCTTACTGATTTTCTCTCTAGTTGTTCTAATAATTGCTGAGAGAGAGGTATTGATGTCTCCTCCAAGAATCACAGATTTGTTTTTTCTCCTTTCAGTTCTGTCGTGTTTTATTTAATGTATTTTGCAGCCCACTTGGTGCATTCACATTTAGGGTTGCTATATCTTCTCGGTAAAGCAACCATTTTATTATTATTTGGTGTCCCTCTCTGTCTCATAATTTTCTTTACTGTGAAATTTTCATTATCTAACATAATATAGTGTCTTCTTTCTGGTGATTCATGTTTGCATGATATATCTTTGTCTATTCTCATACTTTAAAGTTAGCTATATTTATATGTTCAAAGTATATTTCTTATAGACGAGCATATACTTGGGTCATGGTTTTTAATTCATTCTGTCAGTCTATATATTTTAATTAATGTTTACATGAGATATAATTATTGATATATTAGGGCTTAGGTTCTCTATTTTATTTTTTGTTTTTTGGTTGTTCTATTTGTTATTTCTCTGGTTTTTTTTCCCTTGCCTTTCTGTGGTTTAATTGAACACTTTTTAGAATTCCATTTTGACTTATTATTAGTTAATTTTAGTGTATTTCTTTGTATCACTTTTTAAAGAGATTGCCATAGGTATTTTATTATATATAAACAACTTACTGGAATCTACTGCTGCTACATTTTACCAGTTTCAATGAAATGCAGAGACTTTTCCTTTCTTTACGTTCCTTTACTTCTCCCATTTATAATAAATTTTGTTTTCCCCATACATATTTGAACCACCTCAGACTATGTTATTTTAGCTTTAACCATCAAACATAATTTAGAAGCCTCAAGAGGAGAAGGAAAAAAATGTGTAAATACGCTTAGTATATACACATAGTACATTTGCCCATATTTTTACTGTCTCTTTTTTTTTTTCCATACTTGAGTTTTAAAAGTTTCTTCTATCAGACTTTTTCTGTTTAGAGAACTCTATAAAGCAATTTTTTATTGGTCTTTTAATGAAAAAATTTTTAGTTTTCCTTCCTGATAATGTCATAATTTCTTCATACCTGAGGGATATTTTGCTTAATATAGAATTCTAGGTTGGTAGTTTTTCTTTGTTTTTCATTTTATATACCTGAATAGCATTCTACTTCCTCTTGGTCTCTGTGTTTTCTGATGAGAAATCTACTGTCATTGGAAATTTTCTCCCATAGTTAAGGTGCTGTTTTTTTCTCTTGCTGCTTTAAAGATTTGTTTTCTTTTCTTCCTTGTTTTTATTTCAGATAATTGGCTGTGATTTGTCTTAGTGTTTATTTCTCTGGGTTTATTCTGTTAAGTTTTGCTCAGCTTCTTGCATTTTTTAGCCATTATTTCTTCAACTGCTTTTTCTGTCTCATCCTCTTTTCCTTTCATTCTGTTATCCTGATAATATGATTGATAGATCTATTGGTTTTGTCCCATAGGTTTCTGAAGCTCTGGTTATTTTTTTACTTCTATTATTTGTTTGTTTAGATTGGTAAATAAATATTATTTCATCCTCTAGGCCACTGGCTCTTTTTTCTGTCCTTCTTATCCTGGTGTTAACTTATCCACAGAATTTTAAATTTTCTTTATTATATTTTAAGTAGTAAAATTTGTATTTGGTTCTTTTATTTACTTTTCTTTGCTGATACTTTATATGTTTTACTTGTTTCATATGTGTCTGTACTTGTTGAAACCTTTTTATGATTACTTCTTTTAAATATTTGTTAGTGAATTCTAATATCTATGTCATCTTGCTGTTGGTGTCTATTGCCTTTTTTCATTCAAATTGAGATTTTTCTGTTTCCTACTATAATGAGTGATTTTTAAATTAAAACCTAGACATTCTAGGCATTGTTATGAGGTTTCAGTTTTTATTTAAATCCCTTTATTAGGGGGCTGTATTTGACATTGCTCTGGCAGGGGAAGGTCAGATGTTGTGTTATCAATGATAGGTGGGAAGTGAAGTTCAGGTGCCCAATTTAAACTCACTGACATCTTACATAGGGAGAGACACCTTGTAGCTGCTGGGTGGGGTGGGATTTTTGGCTCTCCACTATTCCTCCACTTTTGCTCCTTTACAGGGAAGAATAAGAGCACGTTATGCACATGTACCCCAGAACTTAAAGTATAATAAAAAAAAAAAAAGAGTATCTCATTACTGCTCCTTAAATGGATTCTACTGACCCAATTCTCATTCAGAAATTGAAATATTTTATCCATATAAATGTAGAAAATATTATTCTGTTGTTTAAGAGCATGAAAATAGACTTCTGTACCTCTGCCAGAAATCATGGCTTTTTCCCCTGTAGAACAGAAAGGGAATGAGTTTAGTTAATTACTTGTAAAATATATATATATATTTTTAATTAATTTATTTTTTTT
>NW_016803631.1:1223204-1241221 GCF_001698545.2 Rhinopithecus bieti | reverse complement strand
AGTTGGAGACTGGAGCTGTTCCTATTCGGCCATCTTGCTCCGCCCCCATTTGTAAAATATTTTAAAGTCTCTAAAGGAGGTATACACAAATCTGAATTATCTAAAAATTGTTGTACCTAAGAGTAATCATTTTTGATCATTTATTTGTACTAATGACATTGTTGATCATGTACAGTTTAGCTTTACTTCATGGGGATGCCATTAGTGCCTCAGATGGTATGAATTTTTTATAAACTATAGAATATCTGAATTCTAGAACTGGAGAGTATTTGGAAATTATCTATTTACAACCTCCATCTAAATGTCAGAACATGAATGAGAATATCTCACAGATTAGCCTAACGTTGTTGAAGACCTACCACTCTTGGAAAGTTCATTCAAGTGTCACCAAAAATTGCTTTTTTAAACTTCCCTATACATGCTTACTACTTCTATTATCTGTAGCTATATGAAATGTCTATCTTCCAAAACAAGATTACTTAAACTACCAGTTAATGAAATTATTCCTTAATTTAATATTAGTAACCCAAGAAATCTTTGCATGCTATGATTTTCTAATATTTCATCATTCCAATTACCATTGCCTGAAAGGACAGTATTTTTTTATATATACTTTAAGTTCTGGGATACAAGTGCAGAACGTGCAGTTTTGTTACATACGTATACATGTGCCATGGCAGTTTGCTGCACCCATTAACCTGTGATCTACATTAGGTATTTCTCCTAATGCTATCCCTCCCCTAGTCCTTCACCTCCCAATAGGCGCCGGTGTATGATGTTCCCCTCCCTGTGTCCATGTGTTCTTACAGTTCGATTTCCAATTATGAGTGGGAACATTTGGTGTTCGGTTTTCTGTTCTTGTATTAGTTTACTGAGAATGATGGTTTCCAGCTTCATCCACGTCCCTGCAAAGGACATGAACTCATCCTTTCATGTGGCTGCATAGTATTCCATGGTGTATATGCACCACATTGTCTTTATCCACTCTATCACTGATGGGCATTTGGGTTGGTTCCAAGTCTTTGCTATTGTGAATAGTGCCACAATAAACATATGTTTGCATGTGTCTTTATAGTAGCCTGATTTATAATTTTTTGGGTATATAGCCAGTAATGGGATAGCTGGGTCAAATGGTATTTCTAGTTCTAGTTCCTTGAGGAATCGCCACACTGTTTCCACAATGGTTGAACTAATTTACACTCCCACCAACAGTGTAAAAGCATTCCTATTTCTCCACATCCTCTCCAGCATCTGTTGTTTCCTGACTTTTTAATGATCGCCATTCTAACTGGCATCAGATGGTATCTCATTGTGGCTTGGATTTGGATTTCTGTAATGACCAGAATGAGCTGATTTTCATATGTTTGTTGGCTGCATAAATGTCTTTTTTTTTTTTTTTTTTTTTTTTTTTAAGACAGAGCCTTGCTCTGTCACCCAGGCTGGAGTGCAGTGGTACAGTCTCGGCTCACTGCAAGCTCTGCCTCCTGGATTTATGCCATTCTCCTGCCTCAGCCTCCCGAGTCGCTGGGACTACAGGTGCCCACCACCATGCCCAGCTATTTTTTATATTTTTATTAGAGATGGGGTTTCACCGGTTAGCCAGGATGGTCTCGATCTCCTGACCTCATGATCTGCCTGCCTCAGCCTCCCAAAGTGCTGTGATTATAGGAGTGAGCCACTGCACCTGGCCATAAATGTCTTCTTTTGGGAAGTACCTGTTAGTACCTGTTCATACCCTTTGCCCACTTTTGATGGGGTTGTTTTACCTTGTGAACTTGTTTAAATTTCAAGTAGATTCTAGATATTAGCCCTTTGTGGATGGATAGATTGCAAAAATATTCTCACATTCTGTAGGTTGCCTGTTCATTCTCATAGTTTCTTTTGCTATGCAGAAGGTCTTTAGTTTAATTATATCCCATTTGTCAATTTTGGCTTTTGTTGCCATTGCTTTTGGTGTTTTAGTCATGAAGTCTTTGTCCATGCCTATGTCCTGAATGGTATTGCCCAGGTTGTCTTCTAGGATTTTTATGGTTTTAAGTCTTACATTTAAGTCTTTAGTCCATCTTGAGTTAATTTTTGTATAAGGTGTAAGGAAGGGGTCCAGTTTCAATTTCTGCATATGACTAGCCAGTTTTCCCAACACTATTTATTAAATAGAGAATCCTTTCCACATTTCTTGTTTTTGTCAGGTTTGTCAAAGATCAGATGGTTGTAGATGTGAGGTGTTACTTCTGAGCCTTCTATTGTGTTCCATTGGTCTATATATGTGTTTTGGTACTGCTACCATGCTGTTTTGATTACTGTCACCTTGTAATATAGTTTCAAGTCAGGTAGCATGATGCCTCCAGCTTTGCTCTTTTTGCTTAGGATTGTCTTAGGAATGTGGGCTCTTTTTAGGTTCCAATTGAAGTTTAAAGTAGTGTTTCCCAATTCTGTGAAGAAAGTCAGTGTCAGCTTGATGGGGATAACATTGAATCTATAAATTACTTTGGACAGTGTGACCATTTTCATGTTATTGATTCTTCCTATCCATAAGCTTGGCATGTTTTTCCATTTGTTTGTGTCCGTTCTTATTTCCTTGAGCAGTGGTTTGTAGTTATCCTTGAAGAGGTCCTTCATGTCCCTTGTAAGTTGTATTCTTAGGTATTTTATCCTCTTTGTAGCAATTGTGAATGAGAGTCCACTCATGATTTGACTGTTTGTCTGTAATTGGTGTATAGGAATGTTTGTGATTTTTGCACACTGATTTTGTTTCCTGAGACTTTGCTGAAGTTCTACTCATCAGCTTAAGGAGATTTGGGGCTGAGACGATGGGGTTTTCTAAATACACAGTCATGTCATCCACAAACAGAGACAATTTGACTTCTTCTTTTCCTATATGAATACCCTTTATTTCTTTCTCTTGCCTGATTGCCCTGGCCATAACTTCCAATACTATGTTGAATAGGAGTTGTGAGAGAGGGCATCCTTGTCTTGTGCTGGTTTTCAAAGGGAATGTTGCCAGTTTTTACACCTTCACTATATTGGCTGTGGATTTGTCATAAATAGCGCTTATTATTTTGATATACATTACATTGATACCTAGTTTATTGAGAGTTTTTCGCATGAAGGGCTGTTGAATTTTGTTGAAGGTCTTTTCTGCATCTATTGAGATAGTCATGTGGTTTTTGTCATTGGTTCTGATTATGTGATGGATTACATTTATTGACTTGCATATGTTGAACCATCCTTGCATCCCAGGGATGAAGCCGGCTTGATCGTGGTGGATAAACTTTTTGATGTGCTGCTGGATTCAATTGGCCAGTATTTTATTGAAGATTTTCGCATCGATGTTCGTCAGGGATATTGGCTTGAAATTTTCCTTTTTTGTTGTGTTTCTGCCAGGGCTTGGTATCAGGATGGTGCTGGCTTCATAAAATGAGTTAGGGAGGATTCCCCCTTTTTCTATTGTTTGGAATAGTTTCAGATAGAATGGTACCTTTTCCTCCTTGTAACTCTGGTAGAATTCGGTTGTGAATCCATCTGGTCCTAGACTTTTTTTTTATTGGTAGGCTATTAATTACTGCCTCAATTTCAGAACTTGTTATTGGTCTATTCAGAGATTTGATTTCTTCCGGGTTTAGTCTTGGGAGGGTGTATATGTCCAGAAATGTATCCATTTCTTCTAGGTTTTCTAGTTTATTTGCATAGAGATGTTTATAGTGGTAGTTGTATTTCTGTGGGATCAGTGGTGATATGCACTTTATCATTTTTTATTGTGCCTATTTGATTCTTCTCTCTTTTCTTTCTTATTAGTCCAGCTAGCAGTCTATCTATTTTGTTGATCTTTTCAAAAAATCAGCTCCTGGATTCATTG
The DNA here is from genome assembly GCF_001698545.2 of Rhinopithecus bieti. Taxonomy (NCBI): domain Eukaryota; kingdom Metazoa; phylum Chordata; class Mammalia; order Primates; family Cercopithecidae; genus Rhinopithecus; species Rhinopithecus bieti. Next base: position 1,237,365 of record NW_016803631.1, on the reverse strand, counting down.
ATTTTTTGAAGGGTTTTTTGTCTCTCTCTCTCCTTCAGTTCTGCTCTGATCTTAGTTATTTCTTGACTTCTGCTAGCTTTTGAATTTGTTTATTCTTGCTTCTCTATTTCTTTTATTTGTGATGCTGGGGTGTCAATTTTAGATCTTTCCTGCTTTCTCTTATGGGCATTTAGTGCTATAAATTTCCCTCTAAATACTGCTTTAAATGTTCCCCAGAGATTCTGGTATGTTGTGTCTTTGTTCTCATTGGTTTCAAAGAACATCTTTATTTCTGCCTTCATTTCATTATTTCCCCAGTAGTCATTCAGGATCAAGTTGTTCGGTTTCCATGTAATTGTGTGGTTTTGATGAGTTTCTTAACCCTGAGTTCTAATTTGATTGCACTGTGGTCTGAGAGACTGTTTGTTATGATTTCTGTTCTTTTGCATTTGCTGAGGAGTGTTTTACTTCTAATTATGTGGTCAGTTTTAGAATAAGTCTGATGTGGTGCTGAGATGAATGTATATTCTCTTGATTTGTGGTGGAGAGTTCTGTAGATGTTTATTAGTTCTGCTTGGATGAGAGCTGAGATCAAGTCCTGAACATCCTTGTTAATTTTTTGTCTCATTGGTCTGTCTAATATTGATAGTGGGGTGTTAAAGCCTCCCACTATTATTGTGCAGGAGTCTAAGTCTCTTTGTAGGTCTCTAAGAACTTGCTTAATGAATCTGGGTGCTCCTGTATATGGTGCAAGTATATTTAGCATAGTTAGCTCTTCTTGTTGCATTGATGCCTTTACCATTATGTATGCCCTTCTTTGTCTCTTTTGATCTTTGTTGGTTTAAAGTCTGTTTTATCAGAGACTGGGATTGCAACCCCAGCTTTATTTTGCTTTCCATTTGCTTGGTAAATATTCCTCCATCCCTTTATTTTGAGCCTATGTGTGTCTGTGCACATGAAATGGGTCTCCTGAATACAACACACTGATGGGTCTTGACTCTTTATCCAATTTGCCAGTCTGTGTCTTTTAATCGGGGCATTTAGCTTGTTTACAATTAAGTTTAATATTGTTATGTGTGAATTTGATCCTGTCATTATGATGCTAGCTGGTTATTTTTCCCGTTAGTTGATGCAGTTTCTTTGTAGAGTCGATAGTCTTTACAATTTGGTATGTTTTTGCAGTTGCTGGTACCTGTTGTTCCTTTTCATGTTTAGTGCTTCCTTCAGGGTTTCTTGTAAGGCAGACCTGGTGTTGACAAAATCTCTAAGCATTTGCTTGTCTGTAAAGTATTTTATTTCCCTTTGCTTATGAAGCTGAGTTTGGCTAGATATGAAATTCTGGGTTGAAAACTCTTCTCTTTAATAATGTTGAATATTCCCCCCCCCACACACACTGTCTTCTGGCTTGTAGGGTTTCTGCAGAGATATCTGCTGTTAATCTGATGGGCTTCCCTTTGTGGCTAACTTGACCTTTCTCAGTGGCTGCCCTTAGCATTTTTTCTTTCATTTCAACCTTGGTGAATCTGATGATTATGTGTCTTGGGGTTGCTTTTCTCGAGGGGTATCTTTGTGGTGTTGTATGTATTTCCTGAATTTGAATGCTGGCCTCGGCCTGTCTTGCTAGGTTGGGGAAGTTCTCCTGGGTAATATCCTGAAGAATGTTTTTCAACATTGTTCCATTCTCCCCATCACTTTCAGGTACACCAATCAAACATAAGTTTGATCTTTTCACATAGTCCCATATTTCTTGGAGGGTTTGTTCATTCCTTTTTATTGTTTTTTAAAAATCTCTAATATTGTCTTCTCACTTTATTTCATTAAGTTGATCTTCATTCACTGATATCCTTTCTTACACTTGACGAATTCGGCTATTGATACTTGTATATACTTCACGAACTTTTTGTGCTGTGTTTTTTGTCTCCATCAGGTCATTTGTGTTCTCTAAACTGGTTGCTCTAGTTAGCAATTCCTCTAACCTTTTTTCTAGGTTCTTAGCTTCCTTGCATTGGGTTAGAATATGTTCTTTTAGCTTGGAGGAGTTTGTTGTTACCCACCTTCTGAAGCCTACTTCTGTCAGTTAATCAAATACATTCTCCATCTAGTTTTGTTTCCTTGCTGGCGAGGCACTGTGATTCTTTTGCGGAGAAGCAGTGTTCTGGTTTTTGGAATTTTCAGCCTCTTTGCGCTGGTTTCTCCCCATCTTCATGGATTTGTCTACCTTTGGTCCTTGATGTTGGTTACCTTCTGATGGGGTCTTTGAGTGGACCTGCTATTCCATTCTGTTTTCCTTCTAACAGTCAGGCCCCTCTGCTGCAGGTTGGCTGGAGTTTGCTGGCAGTCCACTCCAGACCCTGTTTGCCTGGGTAGCACCAGTGGAGGCTGCAGAACAGCAAAGATTGCTACCTGTTGTTTCCTGTGGAAGCTTCGTCCCAGGGGACACCTGCCAGATGCCAGCCAGAGCTCTCCTGTATGAGGTTTCTGTCAGCCCCTACTGGGAGGTGTCTCTCAGTCAGGAGGTATGGGGGCCAGGGATCCACTTGAGCAGACAGTCTGACCCTTAGTAGAGCTCAAACACTCTGCTGGGAGTCCGCTGCTCTCTTCAGAGCGTCGGGCAGGGATGTTTAAGTCTGCTGAAGCTGTGCCCACAGCAGCCCCTTCCCCCAGGTGCTCCATCCCAGGGAGATGGGGGTTTTATCTATATGTCCCTTACTGGGGCTTCTGCCTTTTTTTCAGAGATGCCCTGCCAAGAGAGGAGAAATGTGGCAGTCTAGCCACAGCAGCCTTGCTCAGCTGCAGTGAGCTCTGCCCAGTTCTAACTTCCTGGCTGCTTTGTTTACTCTGTGAGCTTAAAACCGGCTACTCAAGCCTCAGCAATGGTGGATGCCCTTCCCCCAACCAAGCTTAAGTGTCCCAGTTTGATCTCTGACTGCTGATGTGCTGGCAGGGAGAATTTCAAGACAGTGGATCTTAGTTTGGTGGACTCTTTGGGGGTGGGACCCACCAAGCCAGACCACTTGGCTCCCTGGCTTCAGCACCCCTTTCCCGGGGAGTGAACAGTTCTGTCTCGCTGGTGTTCCAGGCGCCATTGAAGTATGAAAAGAAAAACTCCTACAGCTAGTTTGGTGTCTGCTCTAATGGCCACCCAGTTTTGTGCTTAAAACCCAGGACCTTGCTGGGATAGGCACCAGAAGGAACCTCCTGGTCTGCGGGGTTGTGAAGACAATGAGGTAAGAACAGTATCTGGGCTGGAGTGTGCACCCTTCCTCAGGCTCAGTCCCTCATGGCTTCCCTTGGGTAGGGGAGAAAATTCCCTGACTTCTTGCACTTCCCAGATGAGGCGATGCCCCACCCTACTTCAGATCACCCTCTGTGGCCTGTACCCACTGTCCAACCAGTTCCAATGAGATGAACCAGGTACTTCAGTTGGAAATGCAGAAATCACCCACCTTCTGTGTCAATCTCGCTGGGAGCTGCAGACCAGAGCTGTTCCTATTCGACCATCTTGCCAGCAATCCCCTTGTTTGCCAGTATTTTCTAAGCTTGTTACATTTCAAATGGAGCTAATTGAAATGTGATCTAATACAATGGATTCCATTACTGAATATATTATACTTAAGATTACATTTAATTTTGTAATCTTGGTTATAGAGTGGTTATACTGTGGGTTTATGTTGAACTTAAAGCCAAACAATACTCCCGTTTTTTTTCTGTTTTAACCATTGTTAAACCAAGTTTTTCCAATCATATACTTTAGCAGTTGATGTTTTTTAAATGAAAATGTAGAATTTTCTGTGTGTCCCTATTAGTATAATTTTCTGTTCAACCTATAATACTGATATCAAGATATGTGTAGAGCACATTATATTATCAAATATCTTGATGATTTTTAGAGTTGATTTGAAAATTGGTAGAGATTGTTTGATGACTGCTCTTTTTCAGTAGAAAGGGAGATTGTTTGATGACTGCTCTTTTTCAGTAGAAGGGGATATAAATTAGCAGTGTTTAAATTTGAGTAAGACAGTTGCATTACTTTATTTACATTGCCATACCTGAGACTAGGCAAGTTATAAGAAAAGATATTTATTTTGGCTTATAGTACTGTAGTCTGTATAGGAAGTGGGATGCCAGCATCTGCTTCTGGTGAGCACCTCTGAAAGCTTACAATCATGGTGGAAGGAGAAGGAGGAGCAGGAGTATCATGTGGTGAGACAGGGAGAAAGAGAGAGGCAGGAGGTGCCAGGTTCTTTTAAACAACCAAGTCTCATATGAACTTATAGGGTAAGAACTCACTCATTATCATGAAGATAGTACCAAGCCATGATGGTGCTGTCCTCATGATAATGCATGAGTTCTTACTCTGTAAGATTAGTCATCAAGGCAGGGAGATCTGCCTCCATGACCCAAACACTATACCCATTTCCAACACTGGACATCACATTTCAACATGAGATTTGGAGGGGACACGCACTCAAACCATATTATGAAGCCAGAGGAATGAAATGGCCCAGCTGTGGAATGGAATGGTAAAGTTCAAGTTTTGTCAGGAATACCTTTGTAGAGTGGCCTGGCCTGCTCCACTTGCATCTGCAAGGATGATGGGTCCTCCTGGTATGGCCTGGTTCAAAAGGCTACTTTAGTCATTGCTCCCTACAAGGAGCAATGACTCCCTACAAGGAGTTTATAATTGGCATGTCTGCCGGGAGCATTCACTGTACTCCCTTCAAAGGCTTCCAAGGAAGAAATTGTGAATTTTTTTTCCAGAAAGAAAAAATTTTCTCCATTTCAGGCACATTTTCATGGTCCCCAGCATCCTCCCACCTCACAGATCCTGCAATTTTGGTGCATTCTGGACTCCAAATAACCCTGTATATATAGAGAGATAGAGATTACCTCTATCCAGCTAGATTCATAAGCTTCCCCAAAATGATGTTGGCATCAATGAAGGGAGAATTCAGGTACATTTCACCATCAGCCTCACAGTATGGCAGCCATTCATTTGTTCTGTGACTTCCTTACCAGGGGACCAATCTGCCTTCATGAGAAAAAGACAAAATATAATGGAAAGGATGGTGGATGACTGTCTGACAAATTGGTATCAGGATTCAGTGACCTTTGATGATGTGACTGTTGAGTTCACCCAGAGGAGTGAACTTTATTGTACATGATTCAGAGATTCCTCTGCAGAGACATGATACTGGAGAACTGCAAGAACCTGGGCTCAGTAAGATTTCAACTCTCTGTACACAGCCTGAACTCTTGGTTACAACAAAAAGAGTTGAAGATAGTTGAGAGTGGAATTATTCAAGAAGCTACAATAGAGGGGAACTCTGTGACTGTAAGAATTGTAGAGAAATCTTCAGTTAACAGTTATGACCAAGAATGAATCAGGAAGAAATTGAAACCCTGAACAGACCAATATCAATCAATATGACACACATGAGAGCTCAGAATAATGGGAACACTTCTGAGTGTAACTGGTATAGAAAAGACATCCATACTCTGCAGAAAAAAACTCTATTGGACAGGAGCTTCCTTAGTTTAATTAGTTTGCAAAAGTCTTCACCCTGACTCCAAGCCTTTCTATGCATCTGCAAGAAAACCCTACAAATTTAAGAAATGTGGAAAAGCTTTCAAGTATTTTCAGTACTTAAAAATGCCCCACTTAAAAGGCGTAGAGTGGCAAGGTAGATGAAAAAAGCAAGACCCACCTGTCTGCTGTCTTCAAGAGACCCGTTGCATACCTAACAGTACCCACAGGCTCAAAATAAAGGGTTGAAGAAATATCTGTCACACAAATCAAAAAAAGAAAAAAAAAAAAAAAGAGTTCCTATTCTTGTATCAGATAAAACAGACTTTAAACCAACAACAGTATAAAAGGATAAAGAAGGACATTACATAATGATAAAGGGGTCAATTTGACATGAAAATTTAACTATCCCAAATATATATGCACCCAAATTGGAGCACCGAGATTCATAAAACAAGTACCCCTAGACCTTCAAAAAGACTTAGACAGCTACACAATAATAGTGAGGTCTTCAAAACTCCATTGGTAGCGTTAGACAGATTCTTGAGGCAGAAAACTTAACAATGAGATTCTGGATTAAATTCGACATTTGACCTAATTGGAACTAGCGTACATCTATAGAATACTCCACCCATCAACTATAGGATAACCAATCTTGTCATCTGCACACAGAACATACTCCAAACTTGACGACATTCTGGTCCACAAAGCAAGTCTCAATAAACTCAAACAAACTGAAATCATATCAAACATACTGTCAGAAAACAGTGGAATAAAAATAATCAATACCAAGATATTTTATTATTACACAATTACTTGAAAATTAAAAAAAAATGCTCCTGATTGACTTTTGGTAAACAATGAAATTAAGGCAGAAGTAAAAAAAGTATTTGACATAAATGAAAACAGAGACATAACATATTAGAATCTCTGGGATGCAGCAAAAGCAATGTTTAGAGGAAAGTTTATAGTGCTAAATGCCTGTCCCAAAAAGTCACAAAGATCTCAAATTAATGATCTAACATCAAATCTAGAAGGAGTGGAAAAACGGGAACAAACTAATCCTAAAGCTAGCATTGGAAAAGAAAGAACTAAAATCAGAGCAGAACTAAATGAAATTGAGACCCCAAAATCCATACAATGTATCGACAAAACAAAAAGTTGGTTCTTTGAAAGAATAAATATTAGTAGAACACTAGCTAGATTAATAAAGAAAAAAAAGAGGGAAGATCCAAATAAGCAATCAGAAGCAACAAAGGTGACATTATAACTGATCCCACAAAAACATAAAATATCCTCTAATACTACTATGAACACCTCTATGCACACAAACTAGGTTATCTAGAGGAAATGGATAAGTCCCTGGAAACCCAGCCTCCCAAGAATGAATCAGGAAGAAATTGAAACCCTGAACATACCAATATCAAGTTCCAAAATTAAATCAGTAGTGAAAAACCTGCCAAGCAACAAAAAAAAAGTTCCAGACAGGATAGAGTCACAGTCGAATTCTACCAGACATACAAAGAAAGCTGGTATCAATTCTTCTGATATTATTCCAAACTTCAGGGAAGAGGGACCTCCTTTATTAGTAATTTTATGAAGCCAATATCACACTGAGACCAAAACATGGCAAAGACACAATGAAAAAAAGACAATACAGGCCATTATCCCCAGTGAACATAGATGCAAAAATCCTCAACAGAATACTAAGAAAAAGAATCCAACAACACAACAAACACTTAATTCACCATGATCAATTAGGCTTCATTCCTGAGATGCGAAGTTGATTCAACATATGCAAATCAATAAATCACAACATAAAAAGAATTAAAAACCATGTGATCATCTCAGTTTACACAGAAGATGCCGTTGATAAAATCTAACATCTCTTCATGAGAAACATCAACAAACCCAGCAACGAAGGAATATATAACATAGAATAGTAAGAGCTATTTGTGTTAAACCCATAGCCAATATCATACTGAACAGGCAAAAGCTGAAAGCATTCCCCTTGAGCATTGGAACAAGACAAGGATGCTCACTCTCAACATTCTTATTGAACATAGTACTGGAAGTCCTACCCAGAGCAATCAGGCAAGAGGAAGAAATAAAAGGTATCCAACTAGGAAAAGAAGAAAAAAATTATGTCTTTTTTGCTGATGATATAATTCTATACCTAGAAAACCCTAAAGACTCCACTGAAAAGCTCATGGAACTGACGAGTTCAGTAAAGCTTCCGGATACAAACTCAGTAGCATGTCTAGCTGCCAATAATGTTCAAGCTGCAGACCAAATAAAGAAAACAATCCCATATACAACAGTCACAAGCAAAAAATACCTAGGAATACATCTAACCAAAGATGTGAAATATCTCTGTAAGGAGAAGCAGAAAACACAGCTGAAAGAAATCATAAGTGACACAAAAGAAATGGAAAAATATTTCATGCTTATGGATTGGAAGAACCAATATTGTTAAAATGGCCATACTACCCAAAGCAATGTAAAGATTCAATGCTATGCTTATCAAACGACCAGAGTCATTCTTTACAGAATTAGAAAAAACTAGTATAAATTCATGTGGAACCAAAAAAGAGCCCAAATAGCCAAATCAATCCTAAGCAAAAAGAACAAAGCCAGATGCATTACGTTACCTGATTCAAACTATACTACTATAAGTGTACAGTAACCAAAACAGCATGGTACGCAAAGAGAGATAGACCAATGGAACAGAACAGAGAACCCAGATAAAGCCACATACCTGCAGCCATCTGATCTTTGACAAAGTCAACAAAAATAAGCAATGGGAAAAGTACTCCCTATTCAATAAATGGTGCTGTGACACTTGGCTAGCCATATGCAGAAAAATGAACTAGACCTCTACCATATACAAAAATTAACTCAAAATGGTTTAAAGTTTTACATGTCAGACCTCAAACTATAAGAATCCTAGAAATCTTGTGAAATATCATTCTGGACATTGGCCTTGGAAAAGAATTTATGACTAGGTCTTCAAAAGCAATTACAGCAAAATCAAAAATTGACAAGTGGGACCTAATTAAACTAAGGAACTTCTGCACAACAAGATAAACTGTCACCAGAAGAAACACATATACTACAGAATGGTAGAACATGTTTACAAACTATGCATCAAACAAAGGTCAAATATCCAGAATCTACAAGGAACTTAGATAATTCAACAAACAAGAAACATATAACCCCATTAAAAAAATTTGGCAAAAGACATTAACAGAGACTTCTCAAAAGAAGACATACAAGTGTTCAACAAAAATGAAAAAATACCCCACATAACTAATCATCAGAGAAATACAAATCAAAACCACAATGAGATATTATCTCCTACATGTCAGAATGGCTATTACTAAAAAGTCTGAAAACCACAAATGTTGGCAAAGCTGTGGAGGAAAAGGAATGTTTGTACACTGTTGGTGGGAATGTTATTAGTTCAGCCACTGTAGAAAGCAGTTTGGAGATTTCACAAACAAAACCGAACTACCATTTGACCCAGAAATCCCATTACTGGGTGTATATCCAAAGAAAAATAAATGTTTCTACCAAAAGGACACATGTATGTTCATTGCAGCACTATTCACAATATCAAAGACATGGAATCAACCCAGATGCCCCTTGACAGTGGATTGGAGGAAGAAAATTGGTGCATATACACTACAGAGTATTATGCAGCCATAAAAAAAAATGAAATCATGTTATTTGCAGCTACATGAATGCAGCTGGAGGCCATTATCTTAAGAAAATTTATGCAGGAACAGAAAACCAAACACCACATGTTCTCAAGTACACATGGGAGCTAAACATTGGATGTTCTTGGACGTAAAGATGGCAAAAATAGACACTAGAGACTACTAGGGGGCAAGAGTTAATAAACTGACTGTTGGGTGCTATGCTTACCTCAGCATCACTCAATATACCCATGCAGCACACCTATACATGTACCTCCTGAATCTAAAATAAAAGTTGAAATTATTTTTTAAAACCACAAAATAAACATACATGAATATATAAAAAGACAAGACAGTATAGAGAATATAAAGCTTAGTACATATGACATAAAATGCTTGCATTACAAATGATTTCTGTTGGTTAAGAGAAAAATTAGAGAAAATTAGATGATTAGGTGATTATTTTAAGAACAGATAAAGAAAATTAAGTAACAGTCTTCAAAGCAAAGTTCTTAGTGTTTTGCTACTTCAGTTTTAGTGAGGAAATATGTTTGGATATTTAGCGAAGACAGGGTATTACATAAATGAACGAAAATAATAAATATTTATCATTCAGTTCTGTCAAATTATTTTCAATTATGAATTTCCAAAGGACTATGAGTGTATCAGATGATATGTGTCTGTAGCATCTAGGTACTGGTACATAGTATCTGTGAAGTGTTTATTACAATAGTAAATCTTCTATATGTCAATCATCATATGAATTTATGACTGCTCATGAAATCTTTTGACCACATATTTTCATTGCTTGATCTAGGCAAGATAATAAAAATGTTATAATTTTAACTTATATGGTAGGTAATAAATAATATCCTGACAAAAGAATCAAGAAATAATAGAACACAAACAAGTAGAAACCCATCTCATGCTTATGCATGGGTAGAATCAATATTGTGAAAACGACCACACTGCCAAAAACAATCTACAGATTCAATGCAATTCCCATTAAAATACCACCATCATTCTTCACAGAACTAGAAAAAACAATCCTAAAATTAATGTGGAACCAAAAAAGAGCCTGCATAACCAAAGCAAGACTAAGCAAAAAGAACAAATCTGGAGACATCACATGACCCGACTTCAACTATACTACAAGGCTATAGACAACAAAACAGCATGGTACTGGTATAAAAATAGACATGTAGGCAAATGGAACTGAATAGGGAACCCAAAAATAAAACCAAACACAGCCAACTGATCTTCGACAAACCAAACAAAAGCATAAAGTGGGAAAGAACACCCAATTCAACAAATGGTACTTGGATAATTGGCAAGTCACATGTATTAGAATGAAAATGGATCCTCATCTCTCACCTTATACAAAAATCAACTCAAGATGGATCAAAGACTTAAATCTAAGACCTGAAACCACAAAATCCTAGAAGATATCATTGGAAAATTCTTCTAGATATTGGCGTAGGCAAAGAGCTCATGACCAAGATGCAACAAAAACAAACATAAATAGATGGGACTTAGTTAAACTAAAAAGCTTCTGCACAGCAAAAGAAATAATCAGCAGAGTCAACAGGCAACCCACAGAGTGGGAGAAAATCTTGGCAAACTATGCATCTGACAAAGGACTATATCCAGAATCTACAATAAACTCAAACAAATCAGCAAGAAAAAAAATAAAAACAAATAATCCCATCAAAAAGTGGGCTAAGGACATGAATAGAAAGTTCTCAAAAGATGTATAATTGGACTGGGCGCAGTGACTCGTGCCTATAATCCCAGCACTTTAGGAAGCCGAGGCGGGCAGATCATGAGGTCAAGAGATGGAGACCAACCTGGCCAACACGGTGAAAGCCCATCTCTACTAAAACTACAAAAATTAGCTGGGCATGGTGGCATGCGCCTGTAGTTCCAGCTACTCAGGAGGCTAAGGCAGGAGAATTGCTTGAATCTGGGAGGCAGAGTTTGCAGTGAGCCAGGATCACGCCACTGCACAATGCACTCCAGCCTGGCAACAGAGTGAGACTCTGTCTCAAATAAATAAATAAATAAATAAATAAATAAATAAATAAATAAATAAAAGATGTACAAATGGCCAACAAACATATGAAAAAATGTTCAACATCACTAATTATCAGGGAAATGTAAATCAAAACCACAATGGGATGCCACCTTACTCCTGCAATAATGGCCACAATTAAAAAAAAAATAGGCGTTGGCATGGATGTGGTGAAAAGGAAACACTTTTACACTGTTGGTGGGAATGTAAACTAGTATAACAACTCTGGTAAACAGTATGGAGATTCCTTAAAGAACTTTTGATTAAAAAATCAAGCTGTTAGAATAAATATGGTGAAAAGGTGCAGACTAAGTATGGACATGTGAGACTCAATAGAACCTGTGCAGTTAGAACCATGTTCGTATTTTGAGGTTATTTTATTTCTGTAAAAACATTCAACTGTCACATTAATAAATGTTCATTTAAATTCTGGTTGTAGTTTTTTGTAATTAATTTGGATTTTTTGTTTTATGTGTGTAAAGAGTCATGTGTGAAAATTTATATTTTATTTTGTTTTATACATAAGCAAAATTTCTAAAATAAGTCAAAAGTAAAGAATATAAAAAATTCAAAGGTCTGCACATTACTCAAAGTTGAGAAACATTGATTTATTTTGTGTTTTGTTCATTAATGGCCCAATTGAAACACAACTTTCTACATTAGCTTTTCTTGATTTTTTTACTGTAATTAATCTCTTCCTTCTTTGGAGTCTATAGAAATTATTACATTTTAGTTTTATTTTTCTTACCTGTCTGCTTGTTTTGTCTCTCTTGTTAGATAGTATGATTTGAAGAAAAATGGATGTGTGTGTTATAATCTGGGACAATATAGTTTTAAAAATTTAATTTAAAGTTCCAGGATACATGTGAAGGACATCTAGGTTTGTTAACATAGGTAAACATGTGTCATGGTGGTTTCCTGCACCTAATAAACCCGTCACATTGGTATTGAGGCCTGCATGCACTAGCTATTTATTATGACACTCTCCCTCCCTTCCAACCTCCCCCGACAGGCCCCAGTGTGTGCTGTTCCCCATTTGTTCTCATTGTTCAGCTCCCACTTATAAGTGAGAACATGCGGTGTTTGGTTTTCTGTTCCTGCGTTAGTTTGCTGAGGATAATGGCTTTGAGCTCCATCCTTGTCCCTGCAAAGACCATGATCTCATTCCTTTTTATGGCTGCATAGTATTCCATGGTGTACATGTATCATATTTTCTTTATCCAGGCTATCATTAATGGGCATTTGGGTTGATTCAATGTCTTTGATATTATGAATAGTGCTGCAATGAACATATGCATGTATATATCTTCATAATAGAATGATTTATATTGCTTTGGGTATATACCCAGAAATGGGATTGCTGGGTCAAATAGTATTTCTGGTTGTAGGTCTTTGAGGAATTGTCACATTGTCTTCCACAATAATTGAATTAATCTACATTCCTACCAACAGTATAAAAGCATTCCTATTTCTCCACAGCCTTGCCAGCGTGTGTTGTTTCTTGACTTTTTAATGATTGCCATTCTGACTGGAGTGAGGTGGTATCACATTGTTGTTTTGATTTGCATTTCTCTATTGATCAGTGATATTGAGCTTTTTTTCATGTTTTTTGGACACATGGATGTTATCTTTGGAGAAGTTTCTGTTCATATCCTTTGCCCACTTTTTAATGGATTCTTTTTTTTTTCTGGTAAATTTGTTTAAATTCCTTGTAGATTCTGGATATTAGACCTTTGTCAGATGGATAGATTGCAAAAATTTTCTACCATTCTGTAGGTTGTCTGTTCACTCTGATGATAGTTTCTTTTGCTGGGCAGAAGCTCTTTAGCTTAATTAGATCCTGTTTGTCAATTTTTGCTTTTGTTGCAATTGCTTTTAATGTTTTCATCATGAAATCTTTGCCCGTGCCTATGTCCTGAATGGTACTGCCTAGATTTTCTTCCAGAGTTTTTATATTTTGGGATTTTACATTTAAGTATTTAATCTATCTTGAGTTAATTTTTATACAAGGCATGAAGAAAGGGTCCAGTTTCAATTTTCTGCATATGGCTAGTCAGTGTTCCCAGCACCATTTATTAAACAGAGAATCTTTTCCCTATTGCTTGTTTTTGTGAGGTTTGTTGAAAATCAGATGGTTGTGGATGTGTGATCTTATTTCTGAGATCTCTATTCTGTACCACCGGTCTATGTGTCTGTTTCTGTACCAATACCATGTTGTCTTGGTTATTACTGTCCTGTAGTATAGTTTGAAGTTGGGTAGCATGATGCCTTCAGCTTTGTTGTTTTTGCTTAGGATTTTCTTGGCTATATGGGCTCTTTTTTGGTTCCACATGAATTTTAAAATAGTTTTTTTCTAATTCTGTGAAGAATGCCAGTGATAGTTTAATGGGAATAGCATTGAATCTATAAATTACTTTGGATAGTATGGCCATTTCCACTATATTGATTCTTCCTATCCATGAGCATGGAATGTTTTCTCATTTGTTTGTTTCCCCTGTGATTTGCTTGAGGAGTGGATTGTAGTTTTCCTTGAAGAGGCCCTTTACTTCCCTTGATAGCTGTATTCCTAGGTATTTTGTTATCTTTGTAGCAATTGTGAATGGGAGTTCATTCATGATTTGGCTTTCTGCTTATCTATTGTTGGTGTGTGGAAATGCTTGTGATTTTTGCACATTGATTTTGTATCCTGAGACTTTGTTGAAGTTGCTTAGCAGCTTAAGAAGCTTTTGGGCTGAGATGATGGAGTTTTCTAGATATAGAATTATGACATCTGCAATACAATGACATTCTTCACAGAAAAAAACCCCTAAAATTCAAATGGTATTATAAAGGTCCCAAATAGCCAAAGTAATCTTGATAAAAAAAAAAGGAGGAGGCAGCACAGTA
>NW_016803631.1:1178176-1222850 GCF_001698545.2 Rhinopithecus bieti | reverse complement strand
ACACCGCATGTTCTCACTCATAGGTGGGAACTGAACAATGAGATCACTTGGACTCGGGAAGGGGAACATCACATACCGGGGCCTATCACAGGGAGGGGGGAGGGGGAAGGGATTGTATTGGGAGTTATACCTGATGTAAATGACGATTTGAAGGGTGCTGACGAGTTGATGGGTGCAGCACACCAACATGGCACAAGTATACATATGTAACAAACCTGCACGTTATGCACATGTACCCTAGAACTTAAAGTATAAGAAAAAAAAAAAAAAAAAGCTTTTAGGCTGAAGCGATAGGATTTTCTATATGTAGGATTATGTTATCTACAGAGACAGTTTGACTTCCTCTCTTCCTATTTGAATACCCTTTATTTCTTTCTCTTGCCTGACTTCCCTGGCTAGAACCCCCAATACTATGTTGAATAGGAGTGGTGAGAGAGGGCATCCTTGTGTTTTGCTGGTTTTCAAGGGGAATGCTTCTGGCTTTTGCTCATTCAGTATGATATTGGCTGTGGGTTTGTTGTAAATGTCTCTTATTATTTTGAATTATGTTCCATCACTACCTAGCTTATTGAGAGTTTTTAACATTAAGAGATGTTGAATTTTATCAAAGGACTTTTCTGCATCTATTAAGATAATCCTGTGGTTTTTGTCTTTAGTTCTATTTACATGATGAATTACTTTTGTTGATCTGAATATGTTGTTACCAGCCTTGCATCCTGGGGATGAAGCCAGCTTGATCGTGGTAGATAAACTTTTTGATGTGCTGTTGGACTTGGTTTGCCAGTATTTTATTGAGGATTTTTGCATTGATGTTCATCAGGATATTGGCCTGAAGTTTCTTTTTTAGTTGTGTCTCTGCCAGGCTTTGGTATCAGGATGATGCTGCCTTCACAAAATGATTGATGCAGGAATCCTTCCTTTTAATTTGTTTGGAATAGTTTGAGAATAAATGGTACCAGCTCCTCTTTGTACCTTTGGTAGAATTCAGCGGTAAATCTCTCTGCTCCTGGGCTTTTTTTTTTTTTTTTTTTTTGGTTTGTAGGCTATTTATTACTGCCTGAGTTTCAGAACTCATTGTTTGTCTATTCAGGGGTTTAACTTCTTCCTGGTTCAGTCTTGGGAGAGTGTATGTGTTCAGGAATTTATCCATTTCCTCTGGATTTTCAAATTTATTTGCATAGTATGCAAATAAATTAATGCAAATAAACTAATTTATTTGTTTATAGTATTGTCTGATAGTTGTTTGCATTTCTGTGGGGTCAGTGGTGATACCCCTTTATCATTTTTTATTGTATCAATTTGATTCTTCCCTCTTTATTAGTCTAGCTAGCGGTCCATTTCACTATTCTTTCAAAAAACCAACTCCTGGATTTGCTGACATTTTTAAAGGGTTTTTCATGTCTCTATCACCTTCAGTTCTGCTCTGATCTTGGTTATTTCTTGTCTTCTGCTATTTTGGGGGTGTGTTTGCTCTTGGTTCTCTAGTTGTGATATTATAGTGTCGATTTGAGATCTTTCTAGCTTTTCGATGTGGGCATTTAATTCTATAAATTTCCCCTTAACACTGTTTTCTGTGTCCCAGAGATTCTGGTGTATTGTTTCTTTTTTCTCACTGATTTCACAGAACTTCTTGATTTCTGCCTTAATTTCATTACCCAGGAGTCATTCAGGAGCATATTGTTGCATTTCCATTTAGTTGGGTGGGTTTGACTGTTTCTTAATCTTGAGTTCTAATTTAATTGCTCCGTGGTCTGAGAGACTGTTATGATTTTAGTTCTTTTGCATTTGCTGAGGAGTGTTCTACTTCCAATTATATGATCAATTTTAAAGTAAGTTCCATGTGGTGCCGAGAAGAATGTGTATTCTGTTTTGGGATGGAGAGTTCTGTAGATATCAAGTCCACTTAAGCCAGAGGTGAGTTTGAGTCCTGAAGATTCTTGTCAACTTTCCGCCTCAATGATCTATATTGACAGTGAAGTATTAAAGTCTCCTGTTATTATTGTGTGGGAGTCTAAATCTTTTTGTAAGTTTCTAAGAACTTGTTTTATGAATCTCGTTGCTCTTGAAGTGAGGCATAGAAATTTAGGATAGTTAACTCTTCTTGTTGTATTGAACTTTTTACCATTATGTAATATCCTTCTTTGTCTTTTTTCATCTTTGTTGGTTTAAAGTCTGTCTTGTCAGAAACTAGGATTGCAACCCCTGCTTTTTTCTGCTTTTTATTTGCTTGGTAGATTTTCCCTCACCCTTTTATTTTGAGCCTATGTGTGTCCTTGCATGTGAGATGGGTCGCTTGAATACAGCACACCAATTGGTCTTGACTCTTTACAAGCTTGCCATTCTGTGTCTTTTAATTGGGGCATTTAGCTCATTTACATTTAAGGTTTATATTGTTATGTGTGAATTTGATCCTGTCATCATGATGCTAACTGGTTATTTTGCAGACTCGTTGATGTAGTTGCTTTATAGCGTCATTGGTCTTTGTCCTTCAGTGTGGTTTTGTAGTGGCTGGTAATGGTTTTTTGTTTGTTTGTTTGAATGCTTGTTTGTTTTCATATTTAGTGCTTCCTTTAGGAGCTCTCGCAAGGTGGGCCTGGTGGTGACAAATTCTCTCAGCATTTGCTTGTCTGAAAAGGATTTTATTTCTCCTTCACTTATGAAGCTTCGTTTGGCTATATATGAAATTCTGAGTTGGGTATTCTTTCTTTAAGAATGTTAAATATTGGCCCCTAATCTTTTTTGGCTTGTAGGGTTTCTGCTGTTAGTCTGATGGGCTTCCTTTTGTAGGTTAACTGGCCTTTCTCTCTGGCTGCCCTTAACATTTTTTCTTTCATTTCAACCTTACAGAATCTGATATTATGTGCCTTGGGGTTGATCTTCTTATGGAGTATCTTACTGGGATTCTCTGGATTTCCTGAATTTGAATGTGGGCCTCTCCTACTAGGTTAGGGAAGTTCTTGTGGATGATATCTTGAAGTATGTTTTCCATCTTGGCCCTGTTCTCCCTGTCTTTTTCAGGTACTTCAATCAGTCAGTTTGGTCTTTTTACATAACCCCATAAGTCCTGGAGGTTTTGTTCATTCCTTTTCATTCTTTTTTTTTTTTTCTAATCTTGTCTGCCTGTCTTGTTTCACCACGATGGTCTTCAAGCTCTGAAATTCTTTCCTCCGCTTGGTCTATTCGGCTATCAATAATTGTGGGTGCATTGTGAAGTTCTCATGTTGTGTTTTTCAGGTCCATCAGGTCATTTATGTTCCTCTCTAAACTGGTTATTCTGGTTAACAGCTCCTGTGATGTTTTATCATGGTTGTTAACTTCTTTGCATTGGGTTAGAACATGCTCCTGTAGCTCAGTGAAGTTCAATATTACCCACCTTCTGAAGCCTACTTCTGTCAATTCATTCATCTCAGCCTCTGCCCAGTTCTGTGCCCTTGCCAAAGAGGTGTTGCAATAATTTGGAGGAGGAGAAGCACTCTGCTTTTTGAGTGTTCAGTGTTTTTTCATTGATTTTTTCTCATCTTTATGAGTTTATCTAGCCTTGAACCTTGAGGCTGCTGACCTTTGGGTGGGGTTTTTATGGGGACATTTTTGTTAATGTTGTTGCTGCTTTCTATTTGTTATTCTTTTAATGGTCAGGCCTCTCTTCTGGTTTGTTGGGGGTCCACTCCAGACCCTATTTGCCTGGGTCCCTCCCATACCTGAAGGTGTCACCAGTGGAGGCTGCAGAACAGCAAAGACGGCTGCCTGCTCCTTTCTCTGGGAGCTCCATCCCAGAGGGGCACCAACCTTATACCTCATTCCTATACTTAGGAATGGTCCTAAATAAGGTATCTGGCGACCCTTATTGGGGGGGTCTCACCCAGTCAGGAGGCATGGGATCAATAATTAACAAAGCACTCCAGCTGGCCTTTGGCAGAGAGGGTGTACTGTGGTGGGGGGAATCCCACTCATCTGCACTTCCCAGGTTCTGCAGAGCCACTGGGGTAAAGACTAAGTCCACTGACCCATGGAGACCATGGCTGCCCTTCCTGCAAGGGGCTCCATCCCAGGGACACCAGAATTCTGTCTGTTCATCCCTAGCTGGAGTTTCTGAAATTCCTGCAGAGAGGCCCCATCCAGTGAGGAGGGATGGGTCAGGGTCCAGCCTAAAGGGGTAGTATGGCCATGATCCACCACAGCCGCTGTGCTACACTGTGGGGAATTCCTCCTGAGTCCAAACTGCTCAGTCTTCCACCAGCAGGGAAAAAGTGGCAGACTGGAGCTGCAATTATGGCTGCCACCACTTCCCCCAGGACTCAGTCATCTTAGGCAGCAGGCAGCTGCAGTGATGGCAGCTGCCCCTCCCCTCAGGAACTTGGTAATCTTAGTCTCTAGCTGAGTGACCTCTGAGAATCTGCACAGCTCTGTGCTTGGGACCCAAGGCCCTGGTTGCATAGGCTCACAAAGGGGATCTTCTGATTTGCAGGTTGCACAGATTCATGGAAAAAGCATGGTTTTCTGGGTAGGGGAGCACACTCACCACTTTGCTTGGCTGGGAGTGGGAGCTCCCCTTGTTACTTGCAGCTCCCAGGTGGGCCTTTTGTTCCACTCTGCTTTTCCTGGCTCTCTGTGGGTTGTGCCAACTGCCTATTCAGTCCCAATGAGAGAACTTGGATACCTCAGTTGCCGGTGCAGGATTCACGTGCAGTTTTCGTTCTTCTCTCGCTGTTTTCATTCTTCTGGGTGCGAGCCTCTGGCCGCAGCTATTTCCAGTCAATCATCTTGGTCCCTCCACCCAACAATACTTTTTTATAAAGAGTTATTCATTGAAGATTGAGTAAATGGATGAATGGATGGAAGGCTAAGGATATCTTTGATTATTTAGTGATAGTTAATATGGATATAGGAACAAAAAATAAAACATTATTTTCCAAGGCTTACATATAATAGAAAAAAATCCTTCATCTATCAGGTAGTGGTGATAGAAATAAGTTACAAATGACAGTGTAATTATTAAATACAGTAAACTAAGTTGTATGAAGGTGTTAGCTAATCATATAATAGAGTTAGCAATTACACAGCACAAGCGTTATTATATCTTTTCCTTCATCTGTGGCAATCATTCTAAGTAATCCTATTGCTCTTTTTAGGGGGGGTTCAGTTAAAACCTGAGAATGTTTATCTAGTTGTTGTAACCACTACCCATCAGTTGGACATTGAATATAAGGTGAAACCTGCCTGATATAAAGCCTCTAGTTTATATTTAATAAAGATGAGGAAAAAAGTAGTTACTAGTTCAAGGAATAGTTTTAGTTCTGTCTCATTACTGAAACCTGCAGTTCTTACACTTTTCTTCTTAACCCTGGAAGTGACTATGTAATATTGAGGTTTGCTTTTTTTCTACTTGAACCCCTATATTTGTGTCTTCTTTAATGGGATTAGTGTTTTTTCCACTGTCCCTGTAATTCAGAAAGGAATATCTTAATCCTCTTTAAAGTGAGTTTCCTCTTTCTACCTAAGATTGAACTGAAAATTGATTCTTCATTGCCTTGAAACATGACCATCAAGTTATTTACTGTGCAACATTATTAAATATCCCTTGGCAACAGCAATTCTAGATTTTAGGTTTTAATCAAAATTTTCTGACATCATATAGGCTACACATTAATTATACTGTCAATTAATTATATTGTCAATAGTAATTGCTTGTGTAATAGCAGGGCTTTTAATTTTTTGAATGTAGTGTGCAGGGTACTTTGAATAATAGATGAAGTTTGGTTCAAAGAAACAGGCTGTTGAAAACTTCACCGAACCAGACCGAGAATATAAATTGGACACACTGGATGTTCACTTTTATTTTTTTTTTTTTTTTTTTTTTTTTTTTTTTGTGACATGGAGTCTCACTCTGTCGCCAGGCTGGAGTGCAGTGGCACAATCTCAACTCACTGCAACCTCTGTCTCCCGAGTTCAAGTGATTCTCCTGCCTCAGCCTCCTGAGTAGCTGGGACTACAGGTGCACACCACCACACCTGGCTAATTTTTTGTATTTTTAGTAGAGACGGGCTTTCACCATGTTGGATAGGATGGTCTCAATCTCTTGCCCTCATGATCCACCTGCCTTGGCCTCCCAAAGTCCTTGGATTACAGGCATGAGCCACTGCATCTGGCCTTTTTATTCTTATATGAAGAAGTACAAGACAATATCGTATTGGAAATATGTCATTCACTTTTTAAAAAAAAAAATTATTGGTCTGTCTGACAAGAGATAACTATGAACTTATCCTCCTTCTTTTTTGTAGAGTAACTAAAAAGCATGATTAGGCCAAACTAGAAGGAGTGATAATGTTGTGAATAGAGGACTCTGGTAAATTCCCATATTTCCTGTGTAGGAGTCATGGTTGCTCTGGCTATGGAACAGGTCCTAGAGCTAGTCAGAAAGCCCACTGTGAAGATGAGAACAGAACAGTAAAACTAAGGGAAGAGTACAGTGAATCTCTGACTTTATAAGTTTTCTTTTTACTGCTTAGATGTCAAACATCTGAATAAAAACTGAATAATTTATCATCTCATGTAGACATAGCTGCCACTTCTCTGTGAACTCTAAAATTTATGTATTTGAAGCAAATATGATCTTTATGTATTTGAAGCAAATATTAAATTTATGAAATATGATAATATGAAATTCATGTATTTGAAGCAAATATGATCTTAAAAATAGAAAACCATGTAGTTTAGTAGAAAGATGTTAATTTTGTAACCAAACAGGAAAGGATATCAATCCCGGTTTTGCCGCTTATTAGCTGTAAGTCGTAGGCAAATGAACAAAAAAATTCAGCCACAGTTTCATTTTTGTGTAACAGAAATACATATCTGTCTTGCTGTTTTCAGAATTAGAAACAATGTATATTAATGCCCATATAGGCACTTATTAATAGTGCTTATTATCATTATTGTTTTTAATGCTGTAATATTGTTATTTATCCTGTACTCTCAATGAATAACTACATTGAGTATATAGTACATTTTATTATTTATATTGCTATCACTACATGATACATGTAAGGAAAATATAATGCTGACCAAATAAAAAATTTAGATATTTTAATTACGATTTTCTCTCTTTCAGAATTACTTACTGTCATCTACCTTTCCAGAGTAAATGGCTTTATGTTGGAACAGAAAGAGGAAATACACATATTGTAAATATTGAATCTTTCATTCTTTCTGGATACGTTATCATGTGGAACAAGGCAATTGAACTGTAAGTTTGAACTTGGATATCACTTTATTGGCTTAAGTACTACATATAGTTATGTAACATATAGGTCAAATTATAGTTAATTGATATACATCTATTACTAATTTATAATGAATTTGAGTGAAAAGTTCAGTAAAATAACTTAAAGCCATAAAAGATTTTAAAATACATATTACAATATTTTAGGCTTTCCAAATACCATAAATAATTAAGGTTTATGTCTAAAAATTTGATGACAAAATAGTAAGGCTTACTCTGCAAGTTATACATGGAAATCTCACTTCACTATAATCAAGCTTAATATAGCCACTTTCAGTGAGAATGAATTGTGTTATGTAAAAATAATCATGATCACTGCATATGATTTTAATGCTTGTAGCTTATTCTTTACTTGCCTCATTACAATATTGTTCTGGGCTCAAATATCTTTTAGGTTATGTTATGTATAGTTTTTTTGGGTATATGATTGATACCAATTACCACTTTGGCTTTGGCACTGATATTTAAGTTTCTGTACATGTAAAATGTGAAATTCTCCAAATATCAAACTGTGGAATTTCAAGCCATCTGTATTAGACCACTTTGCATTGCTATAAAGAATCCCTGAGACAGGATAATTTATATAGAAAAGAGGTTCAATTGGCTTATGGTTCTACAGGCTTTACAGGAAGCATGGTGCTGGCATCTGCTTAGCTTCCAGCATGGCCTCAGGAAGCTTACAATCATGGCAGAAGTTAGGAGCAGGCATGTCACATAGTGAAAGCAGGAGCAACAGGAGGAGTTGGGGGGAGGTGCTACACAATTTTAAATAACAAGATCTCACAAGAATTCATTCACTACTGCAAGAACTCACTTACTATGGCAAGAACTCACTATTACAAGAAGAGCCCTAAGGGAATGGTGGTAAACCATTCAAGAGAAATCCACTTCCCATGATCAAAGTACCTCCCACTAGGCCCCACCTTCAGCATTAGGGATTACAATTCAACATGAGCTTTGGACAGGGACAAATATCCAAACTATATCACCATCTATTTGTAGTATATACATAAACAATTCTTCTACTAAAATTATTAATCAGAAAAACAACTTTTATTTAATACATGTTTATGCTCTGTACATATTAGGTCCTTGATAAGATGTTTGACTTGAAGCTGGCTCATTTTCTGCCTCATATATAGTCTTTAAGTTACAAAATTTTTCTGCAAAATTCTGATTAAAGCACCCTATTTTTGTGAAACTTGATTCTGGAAATAAATCTTTTACCTAGTCTTAATGTTTCCATATACATGTATATTGCTTCATAAGGAAGGTTGTTACTAGTTATACTCTTGTCATCATACTCCTTTTGTATTATGTCTGAATGGGTCTTTTATTAATGATAATTCTTTCTCCCTCATTAGATTAGGAACTGCTCCAGAGCAGGACTTTTTTTTTAATTGTTCTTTTCTTGTTCTTCATACTTGGCTTATTTCTGTGCTTTCCAAAGTAGATACTAAATGATTGATGACATTATTGAAGCATTAGTATGATAAATTGTTACCTACACATTACTGTTGACTTACAACTTTCACTTAGGTTTTCAAGATAATTGGTTTGAGCTTTTTTAAAATATATACTTTAAAAAAGTATTAAAAAATGTACATAACGTGCAGGTTTGTTACATATGTATACTTGTTGCCATGTTGGTGTGCTGGCACCCATCAACTCGTCAGCACCCATTCAACATCGTCATTTTACATCAGGTATAACTTCCCAATTGCAATCCCTCCCCCCTTCCCCTCCCTGTGATAGCCCCGTATGTTGATGTTCCCTTCCGAGTCCAGTGATCTCATGTTCATTTCCCACCTTGAGTGAGACATGCTGGTGTCTGGTTTTCTGTTCTTGCGATAGTTTGCTTGAGAATGATGGTTTCCAGCTGCAATCCATGTCCTACAAAAGGACCAACTCATCCCTTTTTAGGCTGCATATATTCCATGGTGTATATGTGCCACATTTTCTTAATCCAGTCTGTCACTGATGGACATTTGGGTTGATTCCAAGTCTTTGCTATTGTGAATAGTGCTGCATAAACATTACGTGTGCATGTGTCTTTATAGCAGCATTGATTTTATAAATCCTTTGGGTATATGCCCAGTAGTGGGATGGCTGGGTCATATGGTACATCTAGTTCTAGATCCTTGAAGGAATTGCCATACTGTTTTCCATAATGGTTGAACTAGTTTACAATCCCACCAACGTGGTAAAAGTGTTCCTATTTCTCCACATACCTCTCCAGCACCTGTTGTTTCCTGACTTTTTAATGATTGCCATTCTAACTGGTGTGGGTGAGTATCATTGTGGTTTTATTTGCATTTCTCTGATGGCGAGTGACGATGAGCATTTTTTCATGTGTACTGTTGGCTGTATGGAATGTCCTTTTTGAGAAATGTCTGTTCATATCCTTTGCCCCTTTTTGATGGGGTTGTGTTTTTTCTTGTAAAATTTGTTTGAGTTCTTGTTAGGTTCTGGATATCAGCCCTTTGTCAGATGAGTAGATTGCAAAAATTTTCTTCCCATTCTGTAGGTTGCCTGTTTCACTCTGATGGTAGTTCTTTTTGCTGTGCACAAGCTCTTTAGTTTAATGAGATCCCATTTGTCAATTTTGGCTTTTGCTTGCCGTGCTTTTTGGTGTTTTAGACATGAATCCTTGGGCCATGCTATGTCCTGAATTGGTACTACCTTAGGTTTTCTTCTTAGGGTTTTATGGGTATTAGGTCTAACATTTAGTCTCTAATCCATCTTGAATTAATTTTTTTTTTTTCATATAAGGAGTAAGGAAAGGATCCA
Source organism: Rhinopithecus bieti (assembly GCF_001698545.2). Taxonomy (NCBI): domain Eukaryota; kingdom Metazoa; phylum Chordata; class Mammalia; order Primates; family Cercopithecidae; genus Rhinopithecus; species Rhinopithecus bieti. The sequence goes on along the minus strand of NW_016803631.1, from coordinate 1,212,784 downwards.
GTTTTTAGCTTTTACTTACATGGCTAGCCAATTTTCCCAGGACCATTTATTAATAGGGAATTCCTTTCCCCATTTCTTGTTTTTCTCAAGTTTATCAAAGATTCGATGGCGTAGATGTGTGGTATTATTTCTGAGGACCTCTGTTCTGTTCCATTGGTCTATATTCTATTTTGGTAACCATACCATGGCCATGTTTTTTGGTACTGTAGCCTTGTAGTATAGTTTGAAGTCAGGTAGTGTGATGACTCCAGCTTTGTTCTTTTTGACTTAGGATTGTCTTGGCAATGCGGGCTCTTTTTTTGTTTCCATATGAACTTTAAAATCAGTTTTTTCCAATTCTGTGAAGAAACTCATGGTAGTTGATGGGGATGGCATTGGTCTATAAATTACCTTGGGCAGTATGGGCTTTCACAATATTGATTCTTCCTATCATGACATGGTATGTTCTTCCATTTGTTAGTGTCCTCTTTTATTTCACTGAGTAGTGGTTATGTAGTTCCTCCTTGAAGAGGTCCTTTACACCCTTGTAAGTTGGATTCCTAGGTAATTTTATTATCTTTGAAGCAGTTGTGAATGGAAGTTCATTCCTGACTTGGCTCTCTGTTTGTCTGTTACTGGTGTATAAGAATGCTTGTGATTTTTGACATTAATTTTGTATCTTGAACTTTGCTGAAGTTTTCTTATCAGCTTAAGGAGATTTGGGCTGAGACTGGTCTATTTGCTCGTTTTATTGTTCTGTGTGAATATTTCTAAAATCGTTAGTCCTATAAACAATTATGTTTCCCCCCAAAGTTACTTTATTAGATATTTGGGAGGGTCCTTTTCCCCTGTAATCCTAGTCCTGTAAAAGCAATAAAAGGGCTGAATTTAATAGCTTTTACATAATATTGTTTCAGGATATTGATAAAAATACACAGGCTTAGATGAACAAGAGAAGATTCAGTTACAGAACTTTTATACAAATTCAATATTAGTGAAAATATATAGATGCATCATTTATGTTCAGGTTGAATGCTGCTAAAGTAATGGAGAATAATTTATTGTCCTAAGGAAATCAAACATTTCACCACTCTTGCAGTGCTGTTCTTATATTCCTTTACATAACAAATCCTTTTCATGGTTCAGATTACTACCTGAACTAGTGACTTATACTTTATTTTTATCTATTTATATAGTCTATACAATTTCAAGACTAATTGAAGAGTTTTTAAAATGTATATTATAAGGGAGGCTAAAATCAGGAGAAATTAAAGAGCTGAAATAAGGCATTTTTATTTTTCATAATATACACGATTCAGCATAAGAATAGCATCTACTATTTTATATATAAACGTGTTTTATAGAATTGTACATGCCTCTGAAAATGTTCTTGAAATACCTCTGAGCAATTATTAGTAAACCACATGCCATCACTTCCTGAATGTCTCTTGGTTTATTTAGACCAGATTTCCAAAAATATGTTCCATAGAATTCTAATTCCACTGTGACAGATAACATTTTAAATGCCAATTTCCAATCTCTCAGAACTGTCTTTTCATTGCTGTCTACCTCTAGTGATACATTAGAAAATGTATGTAATTTCCTGTTAATATGTGTCAAGTGTATGGGACAGTAATAAAATATGCATTTAATTAAGAAGACTCATTTAATACATATAATTTTAGTCCATGAATTTTAATAATATATTTTCTAAGTAAGACAAATGTAAGAATTATCTTTAAAAAATGAGATTGTTTCTATTTTAAGTCCTTATTGAAATATTTTCATTTAATGTTTATTTTCAGCTTGTTTCAATTTTAATGAATTATTCTAATTATAATTAGAGGCAGTTCCCAAGAGTATGAATAGTTGTGTTTCCAAAATGTATATATTGGTAATTTGGAACCTGGGACAAATTTTTCATTTAAACAGTGATATTTGAAGAATACCTTATAAAATAGCAGTATAGAACTAAACTACCATTAAAAAATATTTATATGGGAAAATATATTCCAGGTGATAGCATAGAAACAGCTATTTCTGTAGGGCAACCCTAACATTTTTTTAAAAATGTAAGCTTTTTTCCACATATGATTAAGATTTGAGCGTGAAATTTATAGTCAAATCATGAAAGTAAAAGACTCATGTTTAACATCGTTCAAGCATCATTCAAGCATGTTTATTGAGCTCTATTATATGATAGATACTAGAAACAACTATGAACAGAGAAGACATTATTTCTAACCTGCTGGGACTTCCAGTTTAATGAAGGCAAAGTTAAATAAAAAGGCAATTATAATATATTGGTAATATAATATGGCAATTTCATAAGAAGGACATCTATTATAATATAGACATGGGATCTCAAAGTGGTATCTGTGAAGAATGCTAGATCTACACTGAGATCCAAGGGGTGAGTTTCAGTAAGATGAGTAAAATACCAGGGACAAGGACATTCAATTTTAGGTCCATTGAATTGTGTGTGTTTATAAGACTTTTAAGTGGAGTTGGTATAAAAGAATGGTAAGAGGCAGGATATATGGATCTGAAGGTAATGAGAGATAGGATTTACAGGGTTGTTAAAACCGGATGAAAAGATGAAATTGTGCATGAAGAGTATGTAGAGAAAAGTTAGCAAACTAATAGCCATTGAACTAATTATGACTCATAGATTTGTTTTGGCCATCAGAGTATTTAAATATGCTCTGAATTATAATTTTCTAATATTTAAAAATTGGTAGAATGAAGATAAAATTTGGACTTTTGGTGAAACAATCCTAGTCCATAATGGAAACTAATATCAAGAAGGTTACTTTAGTGAATGGGAGAAAGATAACTAAATAGGGATACCTAGAAGAATTACTGCACATTTTTTTAGGTGGCTAGTACATGACAATAATTCATTGATAATTCTATCTAAAGTAATTTTTTTGTAATTTTCAGAATCCAGAGTCCACAGATGCTTTTTTATTTTTAGGTCAGTTTCTCATGACCATAAGTTTTGCCAGGAGTGCTTTGTGGGTTTTGGAAGTTTAATGTTAGGGAACAAGCCAGAAGAAATATCCCAAAATGTTAATAGGCATTACCTCTATGCAGTGAAATAATGTGAATGCTTTTCCTCTTCATTTTGATGTATTCTACGTTTGTTTAAGATAATAAATAACGTTTCTTCTAGAGTCTGAAAAGTAACTACAAATAACAGAAGCTTAATGTTAGATTATTTTCAGAACTAGAATATTTTATAGTTTCAGGATCTAAACACAAGAGTGTTGCATGTGATCCAAGTAGTGTTTCCCAAAACAAATTTCTGTGATTTCATTAATATGATCAATGAAAAAGAATTCAGTGGACTAATAATTTTGTAAAGTACCGAAGATTTACAATATTCATTTGCATAGTACAGGCTCTAAGAAATTCTGTAGGGAAAAAAATATTTAATTTTGTTTAATTCAGGGTTTCCCAAACTTTTAAAATATGGAATGCTACCTTATCATAGAGTACACTTTGGTAAGTGTTAGTGCAGTCAAACCAAGAGACAGAGAGGTTATGGTTTGTTGGCAATTATGAGTTCCTGGAGGATAATTTAAAGACATTAACTCTTATCAGAGGAATTTATATCTTTATAGAACACTGCATTTATGTATAAATGATATGTTACATATAAATGTGGAAAGAATTAAAGAAAGCTCTGTAAACTTTTATGAAGCCCTGTTTAATTTCTTTTCTTCCTGCATATATTCTAAAATGCAAATAGTAACTCTGATTTCCAATTATCACATCATTCATAATACATACTATTTATTGAATGCATACTATGTTTTGCCATAGTATTAGATGTTATATGTATCTTCTAATCTGCACAATTATTCAGTAAGGTCAGTGCCAATATTTCCACTTTTAGATGAAAATATTTAGGATGAATCCACTGACAAAATTCATCAATATCCAATGAATCTGTGTTTATTCCCCTTTGTCACTCTGAGGAGTCAGTATCAGGAGGTCCTAGAATTAATTTTTCACTTTTCTGTGATTCCAAATAGTTTCTAAAATTTAAATCTTCATTGTTTTGTATAGAATCTTTGATCATTTTCATGTGTGCTTAAGAAAGAAACTGAAACTATGTTAATACAATCATAATAAGAGTAATTTGGCACTGTTAGATCATGGAGAAAAGCTGTGGAAAGTGGAGCAATAATAAAACCCTTGTTATATCAGGTCATATCATATTTAATCATGACATAGTCATTTTCAAAGTGATGTAAGTTAAACTAGGAATTATAAAAGAAACATGCCAGATATGAGAGTAGAATAAATTTAAAGTCAGATTGATAGAGCGCCCAGGTCTTTTAACAATATTCTGTTAGACTCATAATTATCTGTAATTTATTATACTAAATAACCTGATAAGTGTGGTATAACCAATGAACTAGGTTTCACTCCAATTTGTCTTTTTTCTGTAAGAGGGTTATCACTAGAGTAGATTTATTTTTAAATCAAAGGTGCCATTGTACTTCAGGGGAAAATAATCAGAGGAGATTTCATGTAAAAGCAAATCTTAAGTCAGGTATGTACTTTGCAATTTAATTGACACAGGTTTATACTTATCTTTGTAGCTGTATATTCTTTTATCTATGTAAAGAAAAATTCAATTAAAAAAATTCAGAGGCGCTTATCTGACAACAAACATTTCAAATAATAAATAACCCCATTATTATATGGCTCTTTGTGTTTTAACCTGATTTTTAAAAAAACATAAATAAGTAGTTTGCAGTTAGTAAATAGAAATGCAGTTAGTATTGGTGAAGTAAATCAAAAACTTAAGTGAATCTGAGCTTAACCCTAGAATGCTGGGATTTTATTCCAGTGTAATCTTAATTTCTTTGTTTCAGTCTCTAGTGGTAAGGTATTTTAATGTTTGGTTTTTAATTACTGTTTTGAATTGATTTGACAGATCCACCAAGACTCATCCAGGTCCAGTTGTACATTTAAGTGATAGCCCAAGAGATGAAGGGAAAGTGAGTATTATGATATCTTTATTATTACTTTTATTTTCCTCATTCTTGAAAAAAGGTGTTTCTTACTATTATTTTATCTAATATCTAGACCAGTTGATAGCATTTTATATTATTTAAAATGAAAATGTGTTGACTCAACGAATGAGTAAATGAATGAATGAATGAATGATTCATGCTACTGATGGTCCGAAATTAAGTCTTTAGCTTTACTGAGAGATAAAATCGGTATTTAATTCCGGCATTTTGAGGACGATAACATGTAGAACAACTTTAATTTTCAAATACTCTATGCTTGAATTTAATAATGTGAATAAAATTTGCCTTTGTTACTCAGTTTGGTAATGAAAATGACCAATATTAAATAACATAAATTAGCCAATCTTGATTTCATTAACATGTACTAATATATAAAATGTTATCAGGTTACAGAAGTAATTCTTATTCATTTTGATTATTTCATAATTTGCCTTTGATGGTGATGAAACAGTAGAAAACATGAAAATTAGATATTTTAATATTAATTAATTAATATTAATAAATTAGTATATAGGTTTAGTTCTNTGAGGACGATAACATGTAGAACAACTTTAATTTTCAAATACTCTATGCTTGAATTTAATAATGTGAATAAAATTTGCCTTTGTTACTCAGTTTGGTAATGAAAAATGACCAATATTAAATAACATAAATTAGCCAATCTTGATTTCATTAACATGTACTAATATATAAAATGTTATCAGGTTACAGAAGTAATTCTTATTCATTTTGATTATTTCATAATTTGCCTTTGATGGTGATGAAACAGTAGAAAACATGAAAATTAGATATTTTAATATTAATTAATTAATATTAATAAATTAGTATATAGGTTTAGTTCTTTATTTTAAAGAATAGAAGCTGAATTAGCCTATCAAAATCAAACCTGAAAGGCAAGTCCACCCACCTATGGAATAACACTGGATCCCTTCAAATTGATCCACAAGTACATGTAATTCCAATTAGGTGCCATCAGAGTTTATGTTTTAAGAATTCAAAAGGTGATTTTAAAATTTATTAAGAAAAGAAAATGTATACAAATAGCCAAGACATTTTTGAAAAAAAATACAGTGTTATATTGGTACAGGGGTACATAAGAAGACCAATGTATCTAAATAGATACATCCCCAAATGGTTCAGATATTTGGGAAAATGTTATATATTTTAAAGAAGATATCTGAGGACATAATTAACTATTGAATAAATTGTGTTGGACAATTGGTTCTTCACTTTGAAAAGAATAGTAAGACCTCTGCCTCATATATACATAAAGAACCAATGTTTAATAAGCATTAAAATCACAACTCAGAAAGTATTCAAAGACACTTGTAGGATAGGCTTGTTAGTTACTGTGGAGTAGGGGCACTCTTGGGCAAAATCTAAAAACTTTAGGGCATATACTATAACAAGACTATCATAATAAGAGGCAACAAAGTGGGAGGTAATATTTCCTACATGTCACAAATAATGAACATGTAAAATATATAAAGAACTTGTATGAAATCCTCATCTTGTAGTAAGAAATCAGTATATAATATGTAATGACTAAATCAGAAAATAGCAATATAAACATATTCAGACATGAAAATAAGTCTACCAAAAAACATGATTTTAAGAGTTGATGTTGTTGCCTCTTCTAGAGAGAAGGATTTGGCAGTGAGGAGGAAAAAGCCTCACTAGTAATTAGGGAAATACAATATACAATTTGTCAACATCAGACTGACAAAATGTTAAACACTAAAATATTAATTTAAAATATCAGAGAATGGAAAAGCACTGGGAAATAGCCATCTAAATATATGTATATATACCAGGATGACCAATTAAGCATTATCAACATTTAAAACATATATTCATTTTTAGAATTTATTATGACCTAGAAAATATCATTCTGCTATCTATACTGTTTATGTGACTAATGGTGCAAACTATTAAAATAGTCTAAATGTCTCTTAATAGAATATTAAATAAATGAATGCTGATATATTCATACTGTGGAATGCTGTGTTGATATGGAAAGTTCTTTAAGACACTTTTTTAAAAAGAAAAGTTGCAGACCAGTAAGGTATAAAACCACTTGAACATTGCCTTTATATTTGTACTTATATATTCAAATGCCTAAGAAGAAAAAGCCTGAAAGAATATAGACAAATCTGGGAGGAGACTAGAGATTGGAATTGGGGAAAATGGTCAAAGATATTCTTATTTTCTTTGTGTTATTCAAATTTTTATGAAAGAATATAATGTGGCAATTGTTTAATTACAAATTAAAAGGACTGCAAAATAAATGAATATTGGCATCAGAAAACCATAGGTTTGAGTTGTGGCTCTAGTATTTATTAGCATATAATCTTGAATAAATCACTTTACTTCTTGTATATCAGTTTTTTCATCAATAATCTTTTGTCACAGAAGTCTTTTTTTATTTTAATATATTCAGTTTTATCATTCTTTTCATGTGATTCTTGCTTTTCGTTTCTTATTCAGTAAATATTTCCCTTCAGAGAGAAAATACAATTTTATTTTTTCTATTGGTTTTAAGATCTTGCATTTCACAGTTAGATTTTCATCTTCATGTAATTTATATTATGATGGTTTGATATAGTAGAGTTTTATTTGCACATGTAAATAATTCATTTATTGTATAGTCAATCTATTTTCCATTGATTTATATATCTCAGTCATATATCAAGTTCCCATATTTGGGTGGGTCTTCTGGGCTTTCCCTTTTGCTGAATTATTTATCTACTATTGTACTAATGACATACTTTATTAACTATAATAACTTACAAAATGTCTTGATATCTGGTAAGCTGGTCTCTTTTCTTTTTCTAAATTATCTTGGCTATTTCTGACTCATTATTCTAGTATATGAATTTTGGAATCAGCTTATCAACCTCAGTGTGAGTCTCAACTGGGATTTTGTTTGAAATTTGAATGTATAACTTAGAGAAAATTTACATGTTTAAGATATGGGTGTTCCGTTTATAAATATGATGTGTTTACTTTGGCTTTCATTTGTTTTGCTATGTAACTATAAGTTTTTTTTGTAGAAGTCTTTTATATCTTCTGCTAGCTTAATTAGATAGTAAGTACCTTATAGAGTTTACTGCTCTTGTGACTTGTGACTTAATCTTCTTAAAATAAGTTTCATAATTGATTATCTTTAGATTATGAAATATTGTTGATTTTTTAATATTTTGTATTCAGCTGCATCATTGAATGTTTTGTTTTTAATAGCTGTCCTTAGATTCTCTGGAATATTCTATGTATAAAAACAGTAAATATAGACAAATTTTCTTCCTTTCCAATACTTATGGGTATACATATCTTTTTTGTTTTGTTGACTAGGACCCCAGTGCAGTGTTGAGTAAAAATGGTTTTAGTGGGAACTGTCTTTTGTTTCCAGCTTCAAAAGAAATGCCTCCACGATTTCAGCATTAAGTAAAATGGTTGTTGCAGATCTTTGATTGCTTTTATGAAGTTAAAAACATTCCACCTATTTCCAATATTCTAAGAGTTTAAAATTATGAATGGTGTCAAATTTGATTGAATGCTTTCTACACGTATCAAGATTATTATTTCTTAATTTGTTAATTTGTTGAATTATGTTAATAGATTTTCTGACTTTAAACATATTTGTATTTCTGGGATAAATTCAACTTGGAAGGGGAAAGCTTCCCTTGGAAGCTGATTGGTGAAGTTCAAGAAGGAACAAACTGCTAAAGTTAAGATTCCTACAAAATCAAGATAATATGGTTGGGCGCTGTGGCTCACACTTGTAATCCCAGCACTTTGGGAGGCCAAGGTGGGTGGATCACCTGAGGTCAGGAGTTCAAGACCATCCTGACCAACATGGTGAAACCCTGTCTCTACCAAAAACACACAAAAAATTAGCCGGGCATGGTGACATGCGCCTGTAGTCCCAGGTACTCGGGAAGCTGAGGCAGGAGATTGCTTGAACCCAGGAAGCAGAGGTTGTAGTGAGCCGAGATTGTGCCACTGCATTCCAGCCAGAGCAACAGAGCAAGACTCCATCTAAAAAAAAAAAAAAAAATCAAGATAATATCATAGAATCAGAAAATAGGCCATCTTTCCCCCAATATATCATTTATCAAGAAACTGTACATTGGTCTATCGAATACAAAAGGGTACTCTTGAGCTGAGAGATGCCTGTATTGATTTGATACAGTATTGAGTGAATCTGCTTGAATTCTCTCAGCTTCTCTTGTCTCCCAAACAAGGGCTGCTTGCTTCACCTCAGGTTTGGCAGAATTAATTGACTTCATGCAGGATTGCTTCCTGAAGTTGACGAGCTATTCCCAGGTCTCTGGCTACTTTCGTTAATTCTGGATTCAGAAGATGTGCTACAACATAAGGCATTCAATCTGGCTTCCCTAACACATGCCAAAGAGGTCAAATGATACAATTCTGAAGAGAGGGGATGTTAACCTCCATGGAGAAAATCTTGACCAATGTTAGACAAGAGACAAGTAATAAATTCTTCCTCTCTTCCTCCTTATTATTTGGCTAATTTGAGTCATAGTTTTCTCACATAAACTTTTGGAGATTTCTTGCAAGACCATGCAAGATTTAATTGATATGGGGTAATGATACACCTGTTAAATGACCAGTGATGTCTCTTCCACTTCTCCCCATGAAATAGTGATTAGTGTGATAATGAATCATCTTTCTTTTATTATTACAACCCTGAGATTGCACTCCTCCCTTAATACTAGGACTAAACCCTGCCTCAGGCTTTTTTGTACACAATCCTTGTTAAGATAACAGTTACTACAATTATTCTAGATAAGGGACTGGAAACTACAGCCATGAACCAAATCTGGCATGCTGCCTGTTTTCTCAAAATGTTTTATTGAACACAGCCATGCTCATTCATTAACATATGTCGGTGGCTGCTTTCTTGCTATAAGAGTAAAGCTGAGCAGTTGGGCCCGCAAAGCCTAAAATGTTCACTATCTGGCCTTTACATAAAATGTTTGCTGACTCCTGTTCTAGTTTGTAAACCCTCAGTATTGGACTTTTGAAGTTAGGTTGTCTCCTGTCTAAAATCAGCAAACCTGTTGAAGGTGCCAGGTGAAGTGAATTAAACTCTTCCATGCAGTGACACCACAGTTACTTTAAAAATGTTCTTCTGTGAGTAGGGACTAATCTTTCTCTGCTAGAAAGATAAGACAAAGGGAGATCAAGGAGTCATGGTGTTTAATTGATATGGGGTAATGATAATTACATAATGATGATGAAATAAAATAACTTCCTTGGAGGGCACTTGTATTAGTTTCCCATTGTCAAAAGAAATTATCATAAATTCAATAGCTTAAAAACAAAACAATTCATTATCTTTCAGTTCTGTAGGCCAGAAGTTCAACACAGGTCTCACTGGACAAAAATAAAAGTATCAGCAGGGTTGCATTCCTTTTTAGTAATTCTAGAAGATAATCTGATTTCTTGCCTTTTTCAGAGGCTGCATACATTCCTTGGCTTGTAGCCCCTTTGTCTATCTTCAGATCCAACAACATAGTATCTCTTCCACAGTTGTGTCTCTTTCTCACTACAACCGGGAAACGTTCTTCACTTTTATAAAGTCTTTTTTGTTGTTGTTGTTATGTAAGGAACATATTGACAGATTTCAAGGATGAGAGTGTGGGTGTCTTTGGGAGTCCTTTATTCTTCCTGCATCATCTCAGAACACTTAATTACTGACCAAATCCTAGAAGTCCTCTAAGGTAGATTTAAAGGAACTCTTACCTTATGTAGCTCTAGGGAAGACTGTGCTAAAAATAGGCCCAGGAGCTGCTTATAAGGAGACCAAATACCTAACTTTGATAGGTCGCATTTGTTAAAGTCAGAGCCCTGATAAGGAAAGAGTATGACCTTTGTATATTAGTTTCCTATGGCTGCAATAACATATTACCACAAAGTGGGTGACTTAAAATAAATAAGCTTATTTTTTCCTAGTTCCAACAAGCAGAAGTCTAAAACTAAGGTATCAGTCAGGCCATGCTCCCTCTGAAGACTCTAGGGGAGAACTCTTCCTTGCCTTTTCCAGCTTAGGTGGCTCCTGATGTTCCTTGACTTGTGGCAGTATAACACCAATCTCTGCCTTCATTTTCCATTTTCACATGGTCTTCTCTATGTCTTCTCCTCTTTTTATAACAACAGCAGTCATTGGAGTTAGGGTGGGCCTAGGATGGGATTTAGGGCCTACCCTAAATCCAGAATGATTTCTTCTTGAAATCCTTAACTAATTATATCTGTGAAGATTTTATTTCCAAATAAAGTCACATTCTGAGGTTCTGGGTGCACTTGAATTTTTGAGGGCACTATTCAACCATTAACCTGGAATGGAGAAATTTGTGTAGATAAGCCTGAGAATATTGCAAACCCCAGCAACCCCCAATTTCCTCAAACCCTTCTGGTCAGCAGAAGTATCTCTTTCACCATTTCTGGAGGAGAGCAGTTTCCCTTTTCTGGGTGACTGTGTAATGACTTCACCTAAAATAATTTCCTTGTATGATGATGTTTTCCCCCACAAGACCACCTCCAATATCATTACATCCAGGCAAACAACCAGAATCAGATCTCAGATCTCAGCACAGCCTAATACAGAAGCATAAATCTTCCTCCAGGAATAAATAAACTATACTTGAAAGAATTAGAATACCTACCAAAGGAATTGAGGATATGACTAATATGGTCATTCACCAATGAAATGTGTTTAGAGTGGTTTTTAAGGACTTGAACTTGGGGCTGCATAGAGGAGAGTTTATTTTTATGGGGGCACTTACTTATGATTTTGGATTTAGTGCTTTGGCAGGGACACTTGGATATGGTCCTAGTAGTAATTTGCTGGGATGGCCCCTTGAAGCCTAGACTAAAAAAAAAGGCATATAGTAAATAAAGTAGAAATGTCAGAGTCTTTTGGTATAGTATTAAAGAAGGTATCAGGGGGATGATAATGTTAAAATGAATGTATTATGTTTGTTCTGGCAACTCACCTTTTGACTGTGTTCCCTTGGAGGCTTCTGAGGAGACTGTCTTCACTTAACCTAATAAGAAATGCCCTAGAAAGGCAAATATTAACATATTTGAGAGGCTTTGTAGTAGCTGTCCTTTTTAAGGCCCTTGTTGACAGCAGGAGTTGATGGAAGAGAGCCAGGTTCCATAATATTCATGGATTGTAGAGGCCAGGTTGCAAAATTTAACCATCTGGCAATATGGGCTTAATTACCATAATAAGCAGCAAGGCTGGAGTGACAATGCAGGAGTCTATCTATGGTAATGGCTAATATATCATGACGTTTCTAGGAGCAAAATAAGGTGGAAAGTTGACTGGGATGTTGTTTGCCTTGCGTGATCAGAAAAAAATTAAGAGCAGTTTAATTTTTGACAATCACCATCAAAATGGAAAATCACAGTATCTCATCAGGTTTTCAAATATAAGTCAGTTTGCAGATTCAGAATCTATTGATTAAAAAAGGAGCTAGTTGTCCCTGAAAAAGAATCCTGAAATGCTATAATAAGTACATATAGTAATTATAGAAGCATCTGTGATCATTTGCAGGAGTAACTGTTTAGTTTTCAGGACTGTTAGATATAGGGTCAGAGCAGACATTAATACTGGGAAATTTTAAAAAAGCAATTATGGTCCTCCAGTTGGAGGCAAGACATATGGAATTAAATAACTAGTTGATAGATGGAGTTCTAGCCCAAGTCTAATCTCACAGTAGATTTAGTGGGTATGCAGACATACCCAGTTATTTTATCCAAATGTATAATTTGGATAGATATTCTTAGTAGCTGGAATAATACCCATATTGGTTTGCTTACATTGTAGAGGCACATAGTAGGAAAGGAAAATGGAATCTCCTGAAACTGTCTTCCTCTGCCAATATTGTAATCAGAAGCAATACAGCATCTCTGAAGGAATTGCAGAGATTAGCACAATTAGACTTGAATGATGTAATGGTAGTGGTCACCAATACATTATTGTTGAGTTCCATTGTGTAGGTTTTGCAAAAAAACAAAATCGATTGAGGTTGGTAATAGTACATCACTATAAAAATAACCAGGTGAAAGTCCCAATCACAGCTGCTTAGCTGTTGATATTTTTATGGGTGTAGATCAACACAACCTATGGTACCTAATATGCAGTTATATATTTAGTGAAATCTTTTTTTCACGTGGATGTGGGATGGACCCCGTATTCATCAACAGAGGAAAATGAAAGAAAGGACCACAGTATAAATTCAGAATCTTTCTCCAGGACTATTTTATTTTTCCTGCTCTCGGTCTTAATATAATCCTCAGGAATCTTGATTGTCTGGATATTCTTTAGAAAGTATACCAGTTCACTTTTTGCCTATGTAATGCTAACTGGATCTGGTGAGCAGACCTGGCGAGTACCTTTATAACTCATAAGATTCATGTTTCAGTGGGTGGGAAGAAAATAGCACAAAGATCCAGGGGCCTGTACCAGATATGAAGATTTTGAGTCTTAATGTCTGGGGCATACAGAGCATCTCCTCTAAATTAAAGCATAAGCAATTTTACTTCTCCTAAGAAAGTGTCACATCACTTGACGGGGCTTTTGGATTTGAATAATAGTTTATAATGTCCTTGAAATTACTGAACCAACTAATTTTTATATCACCCAAAAGTCTGCCAGTTTTGAGTGAAACCCTAGAGAAAAAGCTGGTAGTGTTTGTCTCCTAAGTCAAAGATGCTTTGCAAGCTACTCTACCACTTGGGATGCATGATTTTATAGATCTGATAGAGCTTAATGCATCTGGTGGATAAAATGTTCTATTGGAAAGCCCTCTAGAGAAGTCATAGCAGTTACTATCCATTTTCAGAGCAACTCCTGACATGCTCCTGGGCCCTTGTAGAGACTGAACCATGGAACACCGAATGACTATGTAACCTGTGCTGTCCCTCATGAGTTACATCTTATATTCACTGAGTCATAAAATTGGGTGGGAGACATGGTATATTTAGGATATTAGCCTTGAGCTTTCAAAAGTTATTAGTGAATTAGATGTACATGGACTCCAGAATTCCATCTGTTGCAAAAATGCCTCCCTCTCAACCTACTTATATAATCTCATGGGATTGTCAGGAAACACCTAAACCAATTGACAGAGGAGGAAAGAAGTTATGCCTGCTTCATAGACAAGTCAGAGGATTGATTGGCATTAGCTGGTTACAGACTGTTGCTCAATTACATCTCTACTAAGGGCTAACCCTGAATGACACTGGTAAAGAAAATCATCAGTATGGGTAGAGTCAATAGCAGTATACTGTACTATGCATTTCATATGAATAATGACACAATACCTTAAAATTCAGAAAAATTTTCTTCCACTTGAAAATGTTAAAACTCTTCATTAAACAACTATTAGATCAAGTAGAAAATACAAATCAAAATAGGTGAACATATAAACATCAAAAATTGTGATATATATATCAGAATCTATGGAATATAATGAAAATAATTATCAAATCAGTTTGTAGCCTTTAAATCATATATCAGTAGAATTATAAATTAAAATACATAAATCTAATATGAAACACGGAAAGCTAGAAAAAAGATCAAGAAAACAAAGCAAAAGGAAGCATAACAGACATAAAGAGATAAGAGCAGAACTTCATTTAGTTCTGATTTTAAGCTATGTTATAAATTAATCAACATGCTAGTTCTTTGAATAGAACATAAACAAAATATGCAAACCAACATTCAACCTAATCAAGAAAAATAGGGAGAAAACAAAGTTACACAGAATAATACACGAAACAAGAGGAAATCATACTGAAACTAAGGACATTTTTAAACTTTCAAGTTAAATTATTTTACACAGCTCTAAGCAAGTAGATATAAAAGCCTAGGCAAAATGGGTAATTCCAAAGGGAAATTGTTAACAGTGATATGGAGACAGAAATTTAAGAAAATGAGAAAATTATTAAATTAGTACTCCTACCCAAAAGTACAAGACACAGATGACTTTATAATGAAATTTTACTAATTTTTCAAATATTAGATAATACCAATGCTATATAGACTATTCTTAAAAAGGGATTGCCAAACTATGGCCAGTGGGACAAATATGGCCTGCCTGTTATTATTTTAAATAAAGCTTTATTGGAGATTGTGTAGTCTGCAGAGCCTAAAATATTTACTGTTTGGCCTAGTACAGAAAAAGTGTACCAACCCCTGTTCTGAGTATAGTTTCAAAAAATAAAAAAATTCAAATTGTTTTTATGGAACAATTATAAGAGTGATAACTAAACCTAATAAAAGTTGCATAAAAGGAAAACTGGATTTATTGGATATATTAATATCAATAGAAAAGGAGTGACATCAGCAAAGTGGCAGAATAGGAAGGGCTTTCATTCTCACAAACACACAGATTCAGCTACAATTCACACATAAATTCCCTTTGTGAGAAATGACAAAGTAATTGAAAAGTTTCTGAACCCCAGGAGAACATGAAACCAGATTCATTAACACCAGTGAGGAGATTCAGGACACCTTCTTAGCAGAAACCTCACTCCTGGTGCAGTGCCATATGATCAAGGAGAGATTTCCTGGGTTGCAGCTTCACCCAAGAGAGTTAAGAACTTTGTTCATATGTTCAGTACCTCAATTTTTCCAAAGGGGCTCCCCAGAGAATTGACTTGTCTTGCCAGTCTTGAGCACTGATAACTCTGACATAGCCTAGCTGCCTAGACAAGAACGGAGGCAGCAAATTGCGCTGATAAGCACTTTTGACCCTCCCTGCCCTGCTGCTCAGCACAGAGGACAGATGAAAAATACCCACTCTCAGCTTACCCCTTAGGTTGAAAAGAGTGGATCTGTGCATCCAGTGCCCCAACTTCTTTGGAAGTGCCAAAAAAACTAGCACAAATCTTACCAGTCCTGAAGCTCTGATAGGTTTGGAACATCTAGCTGCCTGGGGAGAACCAAAGTGGTGGCTTGAGCTGGTAGATGCCATAGCTACCCCACTGGAGTCAGCACAGAGTGAGAAGATAAAGACCACAGATACCTGTATCTCCATGGGAAAGGAAAGAGTAGATAGAAGTCCTCAGAATCTGTGTCTAGGCCAATTGGTGGGGAACTTCTCTATGAGGACATTTCAGGAAGACTGAGAGAGATGCCTGCTTTGTCTAATGTGCAGAAAGCAACATAGAGAGTCAAGGAAAATGAAGAATCAGGCAAAAAATGTTTAAACAAAGAATAAGATAATGGAAACCAACCATAATGAAATAGGTTTTATGACTTACCTGATAGAGAATTAAAATAACTCTCATAAAGAGACTCTCTGAGATCAAGAATGCAATTCATGAACAAAACTAGAATTTTCAGCAAAGAGAAAATATTTAAAAATACTAAACAGAAGGCATGGAGCTGAAGAACACAATAATAGAACTGAAAAAAAAAATCACAAGAGGGGTCAACAGCAGACTATATAAAGTAGAAGAAAGGATCAGTGAACCCAAAGACAGGTAACTAGAAATAATTCAGTCAGCAAAAGGAAAAAAGAATGAAGAACAGGGAAGAAGACTTATGGGACTTATGGGGTACAATTAAAGTGGGCCACTATGTGTATTATAGAAGATCCATAATGAGAAGCAGCATATCAAGGACCAGAAGGCTTATTTACACAAATGATGAGAGCTAGGCATGGTCGCTTATGCCTGTATGCCCTGCACTTTGAGAGGCTGATGTGAGAGGATTGCTTGAGTCCAGGAGTTTGAGACCAGCCTGGACAACATGGCAAGACCCTGATTTTATGAAAAAGAAAAAGGATTTAATGATTGAAAGCCTCCCAAATCTGAAGTAGATATCCAAACCCAGGAAGCCCAAAGGACACCAAATAAAATGAACCCAAAGAAATCTACATTCAGATATGTTATTATCATATTGTCAGAAGTCAAGGACAAAGAAAGGATTTTAAAAGCAGCAAGAAAAAGTGGATTGTCACATGCAAGGGAATCTTTATAAGATTATCCACAGAGTTTTTAGCAGAAATATTGCAGGACAGAAAGGAGTGGTATAATATATTCACAGGCTAAAAGAAAAAAAAATACTGTCCATCAAGAATAGTATACTTAGCAAAACTGTCCTTCAAAAATGTAAGAAAGATAAAACCTTTCCCAGACAATCAAAAGCTGAGGAAGTTTACCACCACTAGATCTGACTCGCAAGAAATGCTAAAGAGTTCTTCAAAAACAAAAGGGAAGCAAGATGGCTGTTGTATTAGTCCATTCTCACACTGCTAGAAAGACACTATCTGAGACTGGATAATTTATAAACAAAAGAGGTTTAGTTGACTCACAGTTCCACATGGCTGGGGAGGCCTTAGGAAACTTACAATCATGGCACAAGGCAAAGAGGAAGCAAGGCATGTCTTATATGGCAACAGGTGAGAAAGCGAGCAAAGGGGAAATGACACACTTTAAAACCATCAGATCTCATGAGAACTCCCACATTATCAAGAGAACAGCAAGGAATTACTGACCCCATGATCCAGTCGCCTCCCACCAGTTCCCACCCTTGACACATGGTGATTACAATTTGAGATGAGATTTGGGTGGGGACACAGAGCCAAACTATATCAGCTTTCTTAGTCCATTTTCTGTTGATTGTAATAGAATGCTTAAAACTGAGAAATTCATAAAGAAAAGGAATTTATTTATTACATTTATGAATGCTGGGAAGTCTGAGGTCTAGGGAAGGCATTGGTGAGAACTTTCTTGCTGATAGGACTCTGTGGTGTCCTGAGGGGCTGCAGGGCATCACAAGGTGAGGGAGCAGAGTGTGCTAATATTCTAGCTCAGGTCTTTCTTCTCTTACACAGCCACTAGTTCCCCTCCCATGATGCTTCATTAATTCATTAACCCATTAATTCATTCATTAGGGCAGATCTTTCATGATTGAGTTACCTCTTACAGGCCCCACTTGTCAATACTGCTGCATTGGAGATTAAATTTCAATATGAGTTCTTTTTTTTTTTTTTTTTGAGACAGAGTCTTGCTCTGTTGCCCAGGCTGGAGTGCAGTGGCGTAATCTTGGCTCACTGCAAGCTCTGCCTCCCGGATTCACGCCATTCTCCTGCCTCAGCCTCCTGAGTAGCTGGAACTATAGGCACCTGCCACCACACCCAGCTATTTTTTTTGTATTTTTAGTAGAGATGGGGTTTCACCATGTTAGGCAGGATGATCTCGATCTCCTGACCTCGTGATCCACCCGCCTCTCAGTATGAGTTCTTGAGGAGACATTCAAACCATAGCAATGGTGAAGTAAGACTCTTCAGTGAGAGTCACCCTATACAACGCACCATAATGTAGAATCAGTGGGAGTGCTAAGCTTGTTTTCCTGCAACTATACAGTCCCATCTGGGGGTGATGGCTTATCAGGAATTAGATTAGTGACAGATCATCAGGAATTAGATTCTCATAAGGAGCATGCAACCTAGATCCCTTGCATGTGTACTTTACAATAGGGTTCGCACTCCTATGAAAATCTAATACTGCAGCTGATCTGACAGGAGGTGGAGCTCTGGTGGTAATGCGAGTGACAGAGATCAGCTGTAAATACAGATGACTCTTCATTTGCTCATCTGCTATTCACCTCCTGCTGTGTGGTCTGGTTCCTAACAGGCCACAGACTGGTACTGTGGCCAGGGTTTGGGGAGCCCTGCTCTAGACCACCCTGGTGTCATGAAAATCCACAACAGCATCCAATGGGCTCAAGTTCCAGTCTGCATTACCACTGGTTAACTACAGTGGCCTCAAGCTCCCAGTAATCCTCAGTGGCAGGCAGGCTATAGCTACTGAAGGCCTTAGCATGTCCAGGTGCCAGACAGAAACCCATGGCTGTGGTGGAATGAACTTGGATTCTGGCCTGCATCACCACTGGCCAACTACAGTGCCCTTAGGCCCTGAATAAACCTCAGTGGCAGGCAGGTTATAGCTGCTGCGGGCCTTAGGCATGGCCTGGTGCCATGCTCATCTTAGTAGCAGTGGACTTTGGGTATAAGTTCAACAGCCGAAGGATAACTCATGCCTCCCTTTTTCCAACACCAGGCAGCACAGCACACAGAAAGAAATCATTCACTTGGTGAAGGAAAGGAAGTATAAGCATAGAGTTTTGCTGTAGAACCCAGTATAGTGCCCAGCACAGTAAAACTCAACATCTGGCAGATCCCTCCACACCACAGCTCCTGACACTGGACTGGTATGCACAGGCGGAGCCTCTAGACCTGCCCTGGTATCAATTAGGAACCCATGGAGCCCAGCAAAGCAGACTCAGGACCCAACCCACATCACTTCTTGCCTACTGCAGCAGCCTTGAGACCTGAATAAACCTTAGTTGCAGTGCTTAATATCACTAATCCTTAGGGAGATCCAAATCAAAACCACGATAAGATACCATCTCACACCAGTGAGAATGGCTATTACTACAATTTGTATAAAACAACAGATGCCAGCAGGGTTGGAGAGAATAAGGAACACTGGTACACTGCTGGTGGGAATGTAAATTAGTTAAGCCATTGTGGAAGGCAATCTAGAGGTTTTCCAAAGAACTGAAAGCAGAGCTACCATTTGATCCAGCAGTCTCATTGCTGGGTATATAGCCAAAAAATATAAATTATTCTACCATAAAGACACATGCATGTGTATGTTCATTGCAGTACTATTCACAATAGCAAAGACACGGAATCAGCCTAACTGCCCATCAGTGGTGGACTGGATGAAGAAAATGTGCTACATATACACCATGGAATACTACACAGCTATTTTAAAAAATGAGGTCATGGCCTTTGCAGCACATGGAGGAAGCTAGAGGCCATTATCCTAACCGAATTAACACAGGAACAGAAAACCAAATACTCCATGTGCTCCTTATAAGTGGGAGCTAAACATTGTGTACACACAGACACAAAGAAGGGAACAGTAGACACTGGTACCTGTTTTAGGGTGGAAGGTGGGAGGAGGGTGAGGATTGAAAAACTACCTATCAAGTATTATGCGAATTACCTGGGTGACAAAACTATTTGTACACCAAACCCCTATAACATGCAATTTCCCCATGTACGTACCAAACCTGCACACATACCCTTTAAACCTAAAATAAAAGTTGAAAAGAATAAAAAAGTGTTGGTTTTTTGAAAATATAAACAAAATTGGCAAACTTTTAGCTAGACTAAGAAAAAAGAATGAAGACCAAATAAATAAAATCAGAGATGAAAAAAGTTACATCTGATACCACAGAAATGCAAAGGATTGGCAGACTGTTGTGAACAATTTTATGCTAACAGATTGGAAAGCCTAGAAGAAATAGATAAATACCTGGATACCAAAATGAGGTAAGGACACAATAAAAAAGAAAACTACAGGCAAATATTCCTGATGAACATAGATGCAAAATGTTTAACAAAATACTCAACCGAATTCAACAGCACATTAAAAAGATCATTCATTATGACCAAGTGAGATTTATTGCAGGAATACAAAGATGGTTCAACATATTCGAATCAATAAACATAATACATCATATTAACAGAATGAAGGACAGAAACCATATGGTCATTTTAATACATGGAGAAAAGGCATATGACAAAAATCAACATTCCTTTATGATTAAAATTTTCAGTAAATTAGATAGAAGGATTGTACCTCAACACAATAAGGGCCACAATTGACAGACCTACAACTAACATCATACTGAATGGAAAAAAGTTAAAAACTTTTTTTCTGACATCTGGAACAAGGTAAGGATGTCCACTCTTGCCAGTCCTATACAACATAGTACTGGAAGTCCTAACCAGAGCAACTAGGCAAGTGACAGAAATATAAGGCATCCAAATTTGATAGGAGGAAGTTAAGTTGTCCCTTTTTGCTGATGACATGATTTTATACATAGAAATCCCTAAATACTCCGCTAAAAGACTTTTAGAATTTATAAATGAGTTAGGTTGCAGGTTATAAAACCAGCATTCAAAAGTGAGTAGTATATGTATATGCTAATAGTAAATTATCTGTGAAAGAAATAAACAATTCTATTTACCATATCCATTAAAAAAACTGGAAATAAATTTAAGGAGCTGAAAGGTGTCTACAATGGAAATTATAAAACATTGATAAGAGAGGTTGAAGAAGACACATAAATGGAAGCTATCCCATATTCATGGATTAGGAGGATTAATATAGTATATTTACCACTCAATGTGATCTATAGAGTCAATACACTTTCTATCAAAATACCAATACCATTCTTCACAGAAATAGAAAAAACATCACAAAGTTTGTAAAGAACCATAAGAGACTCTAAGTAACCAAAGCAGTCTTGACCAAAAAGAACATAGCTGGAGGCATCACATTACCTGACTTCAAAGTACACCACAATGCTATAGTAACCAAAACAGCATGGTGCTGGCATAAAAACAGACACATAAGCTGGTGGAACATATTAGAGAGCCCAACATAAAAATCCACACATTTACAGCCAATTGATTTTGAATGTGCCAAAAACATGCAATAAAGAAAGGAAAGTATCCTTAATAAATAAGATTGGGAAAACTGTGTATGCACATGTGAAAGAATGACATGAGACACTCATTTCTCACTATATTAAAAAATTGAAATAGATTAAATAATTAAGTGTAATTCCTCAAACTTCTACGAACCTACTCGAAGAAAACACAGGGGAAATGCTTCGTGACATGGGTATGGGCAAGGAGTTTCTGGAATAAGAACTCAAGAGCACAGGCAACAAAATTGAAGTAGACAAATGGGATTATATCAAACACAAAATGTTTGCATAGCAAAGGAAACAACAGAGTGGAAAGACAATCTACAAGTGAAATGTTAGTTATAGAAAAATAAATGTGTTCTTACTCATACTGGAGGGCTAAACAAAAATTGAGCTTGTAGAATTAAAGTAGCATTGTGGTTATTAGAAATTAGGAACAGTAGAAGGCAAGGGGAAGAAAGGGAGAAGTTGGTTAATGGATACAAAATTACAGCTATATGGAAGGAATGAGTTTTAGCATTCTGTAGGTTGAATATGATTAAAAATTATTTAGTGTATATTTATAAAAGTTCAAAGAGAAGATTTTGAATGTTCATAACACAAGTAAATGATGAATATTCAAGGTGATGGATATGCTAATTATTGTGATTTGGTCATTACACATTGTTTAAATGTAAAACAACTCTCTCATAAACATGTACAATTTTATATGTCAACTAAAAGAAAACAATGACACATGTCGAATTTTAAAATCCCTATGAGAGGGGTACTATTTCACATGAAACAATTATGGCAGAATATGAATTAACTTACCCAAGATCATGTTGCTGGTAATTATCAGAATTAATGTTCAAACCTAGACTGTATCGCAGAGTCAATGCTCTTAACAATCACACTATAAGAACAGATGTAATAAATATTTACTTACCTGGAGGATATAAATTCTATTTTTATTCCGAGTTCTGAATCAAAATGGTAATTCAAAGGCAATGAGAACATTAACCTCATCACCATCAATTAGGCTCAAAAGAAATGGTACATATTCTATTGCAGCCAGTCAGGATTAATTCTCAAATTTATGAAACCTGAAGAGGGAGGACAATGCAAAGGAAACCGTACTTAGTAGCAGAACAGTTATTACTACAAGCAGAGTTCAAAGTATTTTAAACAAACCATCACTTATGCTGAAAGTGACAATAAAAGACTTGGGAAAAAAAGACCACCTACAGAATGAGAGAAAATACTTGTCAACCATACATTCAAGAATATAAGGGACTCAAACAACTCACCATAAAACACCATAAAACCAAACAACCCAATTGAAAAAATGGACAAAATATTTAAATAGACATTTTTCAAAAGAAGACATATTATAAATGGCCAATGAGTATATGGTGAAATGCTCAACATCACTCATCATCAGGGAAATGCAAATCAAAACCACAGTGAGCTATCACCTCACCCCATTTAGAACTGCCATTATCAAAAAGACAAAAGATAATAAGTACTGGTGAAGATATGAAGAGAAGGTAATGAAAATTGGTACAAACATTTTAGAAAATAGTATGGAGTTTGCTCAAATTAAAAATAGAACTACCATATGATCCAGCAATACCACTACTGAGTATATAACTAAATGAATTGCGGTCAATATATCCAAGAGCTATCTGCATTCCCATGTTCATCACAACATTATTCACAATGGCCAAGATATGGAATCAATGTAATTATCCATCATTGGATAAATAGATAAAGAAAATATGATATATATTCACAATGGAATACTATTCAGCCATATAAAATAATAAAATCTTCTCATTTGAGACAACATGGATGAATCTGGAGGACACTATGTTAAGGGAAGTAAGCCAGAAACAGAAAGACAAATTCCATATCATCTCACTCATATGTGAAATTTTAAAAAATCGATTACAATGAAGTAGAGAGAGGAAAGGTACTTACCGGCAGCTGAGGTGGTTAATGAGGAGGAATGGATGAGGAAATGTTGGTCAAAGGATAACATAATTACAGTTATGTAGCAGGAATAAATTTTAAGAGATCTAATGTATTACAAGATGATTATAATTAATTATATATTATACTGTTGAAAAATGTAGAGAGTAGATGTTATGTGATCTTATCACAAAATGATAACTATATGAGGTAATGTTTTTGTTAACTATAACAAGTTTAACCATTCCACAATGTATATATATTTCAAAATACTGTGTTATATGTGATAAAAACATACAATGTTATTTGTCAATATAAAAGAAATAAATTTTTTAAAGACTGAAAAAATACTGAAATTGAAAGAAAAGGATGTTAAACAGTAATGCAATAGCAGAAGGAAGTGTGAAACTTAGGCCAGGCATGGTAGCTCACGCCTGTAATCCCAGCACTTTGGGAGGCCAAGCCGGGCAGATCACTTGAGGTTGGGAGTTCAAGACTAGCCTGACCAACATGGAGAAACCCCATCTCTACTAAAAATACAAAATTAGCTGGGCATGGTGGCCCATGCCTATAATCCCAGCTACTTGGGAGGCTGAGGCAGGAGAATTGCTTCAACCCTGGAGGCAGAGGTTGCAGTGAACTGAGATCGTGCCGTTGCACACCAGCTTGGGCAACAAGAGTGAAACTCTGTCTCAAAAAAAAAAAAAAGTGTAAAACGTATTGATAAGGGTAAATATACAAACAAATTCAGAATACTGTAGCATAATGATGATGGGTACATCACTTAATTCTATTAGGATGGTGCAAAAGTAATTGCAGTAAAGTAATTCAAAGGACACAACTATTAAAAATAACTATAACTGAAAATTATGTTAGAAGATACACAATATAAGTAGATGAAAATTGTGACAACAATACTATGAAGTATGTGTCAGGGGAAGATAAGTTTAAGTGTAGAGTTTTGGTATACTATTGAACTTAAGGTATTATCAGCTTAAAATAGAGCATTAGATTTTATGTAAGTCCTAAGGTAACCACATACACAAAGAATGCCTGAGAAGTTACACAAAATAAAAAGAAATCAAAGCATATCAATAAAAAAACATAAAGGAAGACAGCAAGAGAGGAAAAGACAGACAAAAGAATTATAAGGCAAACAGAAAAACAGAAAACAACTAATGAAATGGCAAATCATTCCCTGTCAATAATTATTTTAAATTTTAATGAATTGATCTCCCCAGTCAAAAGACACAAAGTATCTGAATTGATTTAGAAAAATAAAAAATAAAAAACAAGACCCAACCATATGCTGTCTACAGTAAACTCCCTTTCCATTTAAGGATATATAAAGACTGAAAAAGATGTTTCATGCAAATGATAATTTATGCAAACGGTAAACAAAAGTGAGGAGGGATGGCTATTATTATAGGAGATATCATAGACTAAGTCAAAAAATATCATGAGACGAAGAAGGACAATGAAAAGGTCTATCCACCAAGAAGAAAATGATTATAAATATATACACATCTGATATCAGAGCAGGTAAATATATAAGGCAAATATTGTCAGAACTGAAGGGAGAAATAGAGAGCAATACAATCACAGTAAGAGGCTTCAGTACTCCGCTTTCAATAATAGACAGATTATCCAGATATATTAAAAGGAATCAGAGGGCTTCAATAACGCCATAGACCAAATGGACTTAACATATATACAGAACTTTCTACCCAACAGGAGCAAGATATACATTTTTCTCAAGCACAAATGTAATATTCTCCAGAATAGTTAACATGTTAGGCCATGAAACAAGCCTTAATACATTTAAGAAGATTGAAATGATACCAAGTATCCTTTCTGACCACAGTGTAATAAAACCAGAAATCAACAGTGGAAGAAAACTCCAAAATGTACAAATATATAGAAATTAAGCAATACATCCCTAAACAACCATTGCCTCAATAAGAAATCAAAAAAGAAATTAGAAAATGTCTTGAGACAAACAAAAATGAAAACACACTCTACTAAAATTATGGGATGCAGAAAAGCAGTAGTAAGAGGGAAGTTCTAGCAATAAATGCTTACATTAAAAAATAAGAAAGACCTGCAAACATACAACTTTACCTCAAGGAACTAGAAAAGGAAGAGCAAACTAAGCACAAATGTAGAAGAAATAAGGAAATAAAGATTAGAGCAGAAATAAATGAAAAAGATAAAAAAGAAAATCAACGAAAGTTATTATTTGAAAAGATCAACAAAATTGACAAACTCAGCTACACTAAGTAAAAAATATTTAAAACTCAAATAAATAAAATTAGAAATGAAAGGAGAGATTTACAACTGATGCCACAGAAATAAGGATCATAAGAGACTAATAAGAACAGTTATATACCAACAAACTGTATAATCTAGAAGGACTGAGTAAATTTTTAGAAACATAAAACCTGCCAAGACAAACCATGAAGAAATAGAAAGTCTAAGAACTAGATAGAGATTGAATCAGTAATGAAAAACCTTTTAATGAAGAAAAGCTCAGGATGGCTTCACTAGTGAATTCTACCAAAAATTTGAAGAATTAACATCGATCCTCAAGTTAAAAAAAAAAAAAAACAAACCTGAAAAGGGGAAAACATTATCATCAGTATTACCCTGACACCAAAACTAGTCAAATATACCACAAGAAAATAAAACTACAGGTGAATATTCATGATGAAATAGATGCAAAAATCCTCAACAAAATACTGGCAAACTGAATCCAAGAGCACATTAAAATAATCATGCATCATGATCAAGTGGGATTTATCTCTGAAGTGCAAGGATGGTTCAACACATAATAATAACACTTTCTGATTTTAAGCTACATTACCAGGCTACAATAATTAATATGTATGACAATAGCATAAAAACAGACATATAGACCAATGGAACAGAATAGAGAGCCCCAAAATAATCCACACATATGTGGTCAACTGATCTTTGACAAGGGTGCCAAGAATACACAGTGTGGAAAGGATAATATTTTAAACAAATGGTATTGAGAAAACTGGATATCCACATGTAAAAGAATGTAATTAGACCTTTTTCATGCATCATACTGAAAACATCAATTCAAAATGGATTAAAGACTTAAGCATAAGACCTTAAACTCTGAAATAAACATAAGACCTTAAAGTCTGAAATATGTAGAAAAAACATAGAAGAAAAGCTTCATGACACTGGTTTTGACAATGTCATGGCTCTATAAACATGACACTGAAAGTAACTACAATGAAAACAAAAATAAACATGTAAGACAATGTCAAACTAAAAAGCTTCTGCATAGCAAAAGAAACAATCAACAGTGTGAAAATACAATGTAGAGGATAGGAGAAAAATTTTGCAAGCCATATATCTGCAAAGGATTAATCTGCAAAATACATAATAAACTCATACAACTCAATAGTAAAAAAAAAAATAAAATAAAATAAAAAAAAAATCTGGTAACCCGATTTTAAAATGGGCTTAGGTCTTAAATAGACATTTCTCCAATGTCTGTACTATAAAGTATGTGTCAGGGGAAGAGAAGTTTAAGTATAGAGTTTTGGTATAGTATTGAACTTAAGGTGTTATCAGCTTAAAATAGAGCATTAGCTTTTATGTAAGTCCTAAGGTAACCACACACACAAAGAATGCCTAAGATCAAGTATATGAAAAAGTGCTTAATGTTACTAATCATTAGAGAAATGCAAATCAAAACCAAGAATAGATATTAGGATGGATGTATATATATTTTAAACCAAATGACACCTTTTGACAAGGATGTGATGATATTGGAACACTTGTATGGTGGGACTGCAAAATGGTTCAGCTACTATGGAAAACTGTGGAGGTTCCTCAAGAAACTAAAAATAGAACTACCTGTATAATACAGAAATCCCACTTCTGGATATTTATACAAAAGAATTGAAATCAAGATCTCAAAGAGAAATAAATCATAATACTTTTGGCAATAGCCAATATGTGGAAATGGCCTAAATGGCCATTGGCAGATGAATAAACAACATGTGGTTACCCAGCCCTTATTAGGGATGGAGAGTATCCCCTCATATACCTATAATACACATAGTATTTCTACAATTTGATACTTTTCAGCCTTAATAAATAAGGAAATTTTATAATATGTGACAACATGGATGAACCTGAAGGATATTATGTGAAGTGAAATGACCAGTCATAGAAAAAAAATTCTTCACTATTCAACTTATATCAGGTATCTAAAATAGTCATATATATAGAATCAAAGAGTGTAATGGTGGCTGATGGCTGGGAGAGGTTGAAATGCAGAGACACTAATCAATGAACTTAAAGTTTCAGTCAAGCAAGCTTGATTGATGTATAAACTTTAGAAATCTGCTGTGTAACATTGTATCTAGAGTCAACAGTAATGTATTATATATTTATAAATTTGTTAATAGGGTAGATCTCATGTTCAGTGTTCTTACTACAATAAAATAAAATATTAATGGAAAAACCTTAAATAAAATATTAGGAGACAGAAACCCACCAGCACATTAAAAAGTAATTCATTATGACAAGTAGTGTTTTACCCCAGGGATGCAAGGATAGATACTATTACAAAATCCATCAATATAATTTATATTGCTAATAGGTCTAAGAAAAAATGATTATTGATGATGAAAACGTCTTTGAATAACATTTAGCATCCATTATATTTCCAGTTTTGATAATCAGATCAGTCCTTCCACTGGGAGAATTCTATACTCTACAAAAATATAATTTGAAACATGTCATCAAATTATTTTCAACAAACAAAATTTGCAACAATTCATCAACATCGAATCTTCACTAAGGAAAAACCTAAAAGACTTGTTTAAGAAAATGGAAATGATCTATTATATAAGAACAGAGATGAAGAAAAGAATAAAGAACCGCAAACATGCATTAAGCCAAGGAAATATTTTATAAAAATAATGACTTCTTGGCGTGTAATACATTGAGAATTATGATACAAGTTGGGATGATGTTCACCAAATTTAATTGGCAGTGTCTTTGTGATGGTTAATTTTACACATCAAGCTGACTGGATTAAGGAATACTCAGAGAGTTGGTAAAACATTATTTTTAGTGTGTCTGTGAGAGTGTTTCCAGAATAAATGACCATTTGAATTAGTAGACTGAGTGAAGAATATCTGCCCTCATCAGTGTGAGAAGACATTATCCAGTTTATTGAGGTTAGTATAGAACAAGAAAGACGAAAGGTGAATTTGCTCTCTCTACTGGAACTGGGACATCTATCCTTTCCTGCTCTTGAACATCAGCTCAATGTTCTCGGGACTTCAGACTCTTCTTACAACAGGCCCCTCCCACTTTTCTGGTTCTCAGGCCTTCAAACACAGACTAAATTACATCCCAACTTTCCTACTTCATCAGCTTATAGAGAACATATTGTGGAACTTCTAATCCTGCATAATTACATGAACCAATTTGCATAATAAATTCCTTCTTATATATCTATGCAGATATATATCCTGTTGATTCTGTTTCTCTAGAGAACCCTAATACAGTCCTTATAATTTCCAGAAAGTAGCACAAGTACTAATTTACATTATAATTTGATAAGTCATGAAAAATTTTTATTCTGGTGGGTAATACTAAAAGAATAATAAATGTATGTATAATGGATAAGTTAATAGAGTGGAAAATTAGGATAAGAAAAAAATTACTAACCAACCCCCTTCCCAAATAAAGGGAGGACACATTAAACAAATGGGACAAATACAAGATAAGTAGGTAGCTTTGTCCTAAAATATGTCAGCAATTATATTAAATGTAAACTGACTAAATAGGCTAATTACCAGGCAATAATTTGCAAGCTGCTAAAACAACAATATGCAGTTACAAGAGATATACTTTAAACTTACAGATGTAGAAAAGTTTAATGCAAAACTGCAAAAGGATATAATATGTAAACCATAACCAAAGAAAACTTGTGTAACTATACTGATATCGGAGGATATAGACTTTAAGGCAAAAACTTTTTTAAGGATGGTATTTTATAATAGAAATTGGCTAATTCAGCTGAAGATGTAATAAGCCTAAATTTGTATATGTCTAATGATGACATAGATATATAGTATACAGGTAGTGCTTACTTTGCATGGTATCATGTTAACTAAAACATGTGCTTATCTGAATTGTGTTTTCATTTTGCATGGAATCATGATGTGTGTGTATGTATTATTTGATAGAACTAAAACATATTTTAAAAATTGGGCAGAACTAAAATGAAAAATATTCAAATCTACAATTGCAGTTGGAGATTTTAACAAACCTCTTCCAGTCACTGAGAAAACAAGCAAACAAAGAAATAATTAGGATAAAGAAATCTAAAACCATACGATTAACAACTTAACCAAGTTGACACATGTAATACATTATGTATATAGTACTGGCAAACCACACATTATTTTCAACTGCTCATAGAGTGTTTACTAAAGTTGTATATTTGCTGAACCAAAAAACATGCTAATACATTTCAGAGGATTAAAATAATACACAATACATTCTCTAACCACAAGGGAATCTAGCAAGATTATCAATAAGAAAAAGATAAACAAAAATCCCCCAATTGTTTAGTCATTAAGTACTACACTTCTGAATAGCTTCTATGTCATAAGTCAGTATAAAAATTAGAATATATTTTAAACAAAATTGCAATAACAATATGACATATCAAAAACTTGTGGAGTGTAGCTAAAGCTGTACCTCCAGGAAAATTTATAGTTTATATTGCATTTATTAAAAAGTGAAGATAAGTTGAAAATCAATGATCTTAGTATCCAACCCAGTAAGTCAGATAAATAGTGAATTAAACTCAAAGAAAGTAGTAGAAAGATAACAATAAAGATATAATGGTTAATTTTATGTGTCAACTTGACTGGACCTTCAGGTGACCAAATATTTGGTCAAACATCATTCTAAAGGTTTAGGTGAGGATGTTTTGGTTGAGATGAATATTTAAATCTGTAGACTGAGTAAAGCAGATTGCCATTCCTAATGCGGGTGGGTCTCATCAATCAGCTGAAGGCCTGAATAGAACAAAAAGGCTAACCCTCTTTCAAGTAAGAGAGAATTCTTCCTGCCTGACGGCTTTTGAACCGAAACATCAGCTTTTTCCTGCCTTTGGACTCTAACTGCAACATCGGTTCTTCCTGGTTCTTGAGCCTGCTGACCTTCAGACTGGAACTATACCATTGGTTCTCCTGGTTCTCAGGTCTTCAGACTCAGACTGGAACACCATCAGCTCTCCTGGATCTTCTGCTTGCCAACTCACCCTGCAGATCTTGGAACTTGTCAGCCTTCATAATCACGTGAGCCAATTCCTCATAATAAATATGTTTCTCTATACATAGAAAAACATCTATTGGTTCTAATTTTTCAGAGAACCCTAATTCAAAACATGAGAGCAGAAATTAAAAGAATAGAAAAGAAAAAAATTAGTACATTAGCAAAAGCAATTCTTTGAAAATACTAACAAAATTGATGCATCTCTGGCAAGTCTGATGAAGAATGAAAAAGAAGGCACAAAAAAATCACAATCAAGTTATGCTCCCCTTAGGAGTACAGTTAGTTTAACTTTTCAGAGTTGGTCAATGCAATTCATAGAAATAAGGAGAAAATATATGCTAATAAAATAGATAATAAGAAGCATTTAATAAAATTTACCTTTTCTTCATTATAAAAATCTCTTGGTACACTAGGAAAAGAAAGGAATTTCATTAATATGAACTTTGTTAATCTTCCCAAAGCTATGAAAACATCTTCCTTAATAATGCATTAATATGTTTTCCTCCTAAAATGAGAAATGAGACAAAGATGGCTATGATTTATCCCTTTAACATTGTACAGCTATTCACAATATTGGTCATTAGATGAGAAGGAATTGGAACTCATATACATTTAGTGAAAATGAAAACATGCAGTGGTTGGTATAACCACTGTGGAAAACTGCTTGGCAGTATCAAAGTTAAACATACTAATATCCTGTGGATCAATATACATTTAACAGAAATGCATATAGGTATTTACCAAAAGATATGTACAAGGTTGTTCATGGTAGTATTATTACATCAACTGTAAAATGAATAAATTAATTTGTAGTGGTGCCATAGCCAAACAATGAAATGCTATTTTAATAATGAAATTAAATTAACTAATGGTACAAATATAATAGAAATAGAAGCAAGAAAGAGAGCAATATGTATTGTATAATTCTACCTGTCTAATTCAAAACAGGTAACAGTAGCCTACAGTAGTAGAAGTCAGGATAGTGGTTATTTTTAGAAAGGAGAGTGGGAATATTAACTAGGTAAGAGTATGAAATAGGCTTCTGAATGGCTTGTATTTTTTTTCTTGTATTACTTGTCCTTCTATTGTATTTTTTAATGTGGATTGTAGTTTCATGGGTATGTTTACTTCATCAGAATTCATTAAATACACATCTATAATCTGTGTACATTATATATATTTGACAAAAATATTTATCTTAAAATTAAATACCTATTCCTAATAAAAGAAATTTATAACATATAAATCAATGTATACTTCTTTAAATATCTCTCTCTCTTTCTATGCTCTCACCCTCCCTCCCCAGAATTCAGGATCTTATTTAATGGGGAAATACTAGATGCATAGCCACTAAAGTCAGGAAGAAGGCAAGGATGCTCAACCTCTCCACTATTTTAATACTCTAGGAGTATTTTAGCAAAGCAGTTAGACAAATACAAACAATTGGAGACATAAAAATTGGAAAAAATAAAGTAGTCTCTATTTTAGATTATATGATAATATATCTAAAACGGCAAGAGAATCAACCTTAAAATGAATACAAACAAAAGAAGGGTGTATACTAAAATCTAGTTATAGAAATAATACCCTATTAGAAAAGGTAATGAAGAGAAGAACCCACATAAAATAGCAATAAGAAAGTTAAAATAACTAGGTATAAAATTAGCAAGAAAATCAATATGTGGAAGACTTTCAAACTTCCTAATAATGTAAAAGTATACTTGAATAAATAAAAGGTGGTATCCTTTGTTCTTGAATAAGGTGGCTCATTATTTTTTCTTCTACTTTCTGAGATTTACTTTTTTCTTTACTTTTCAAAGTCAAATGCTTATGTAATTAAAACATTTTCAGTTTTTCTTCTCTACATACATATTTACAAAACCATAAAACTTCCTCTTGATTAAGATATGTCTGTGTCTTATGAGGCATTTTTGTTCAGTTCTGTTTTATACATTTCATTATGATTTCTTCTTTGCTAATTAATTACCTACAGATATATTTTTTAGTTTTCAAAGTATTTTTGTCATGACTTCTAATTTTATTTTACTGTGGTTAGAATATAATATCTACAATTTTGATTTTTTGGCATTTAACAATTAATTTGTTATTCACCATATACCTATTTTTTTCAGACACTAGTGTAGGTTCTAATGATATCATGGTGAAGAAGTAACCCTACTTCTTTGCCTTTATAGTACTTACTTCTATTGTGATATACATTTTCTCTTTTAAAAATATGTATATATAATTTGTGGTTTGGGCATTGTTCCTCTTTTGGTGTGGTCAAATATTATTGCAGTGCTCTTATTTTTGTCTTGCTTCCTCATGGTCACAGAGTGGCCTTGTCTAATGTCTCCTGGATGTCAAGGGGGGTTGCTTTTCTCTTTTCTAATTCTCTGATTCTAATATCATGTTTTCTAAATCATAATCTTGTATACTTATCTCAACAATTTATGGTGTTTTTGAGGTTCAGTCTGTTATATTTTGTGATTTACTAGGGCTATTGCTAGCAATGTTTTACAAGCAAAGCAACTTTTATCTTTCAGATATTTACTTTAAGAAAATATAATAGTGTTTTAGGATATTATTTTATTAAATCTTGGGGCTCAAATTTAGAAATATTATATTATTCATTTTATTTCTTAAGTTATATTTTCCAAACTTTTTAGGCTAATGAATCTCCTTGCCAATATCTCCTTGCCAATTGTCTCATACACTCAATAAAATTGGTTTTACTGGCTGGGCACGGTGGCTCATGCCTATAACCCCAGCACATTGGGAGGCCAAGAGGGGCAGATCACCTGAGGTCAGGAGTTCAAAACCAGCCTGGCCAACATGGTGAAACCCCATCTCTACTAAAAATACAAAAATTAGCCAGGTGTGGTGGCAGATGCCTGTAATCTCAGCTATTCAGGAGGCTGAGGCACAGAATCTCTTGCACCCAGGAGATGGAGGTTGCAGTGAGCAAAGATCATGCCACTTACTGCACTCCAGCCTGGGCAACAGAGTAAGACTCTGTCCTCTGTCTAAAAAAAAAAAAAAAAGAAGGAGAAGAAGAAAGAAAAGAAATTGGTTTCATTGTTCATCATGTTCTCTTGTATGTAAAAAAAAATCAATTTGAAGTTAAAACATATCTTAGTACAGTCACATCTATTTTATTTTAAGAAATATTACTCAAGTATGTATTTAGTTTTGACATTTTCACTTAGCAAATCATATATGCCATTTACTTCAAGTTAACATGTAAAAAGCTCCACTTTTTTGTCAAATTGATTTTAACATTTTGTGTGTGTGATTTAATAACCAAGCATTTTTTGTTATAGCTTCAAAAATAAATGTATATTGCTTTAATGAACTGATATTTGAAAACTTTTGTGTTTTTACTGCGAAAACTACTAGCTGGTTTATTTTTGTTATTTTTTGTGTCTCATTGTAAGATGTCGAGATAAGTGATAAGGTCTCAGGATGCTCTGCAGGCTTAGGTTATCACCACCACTATATTTTCTTTCCTTACCAATAGTTTTTTGAAGTTATTGATACATCTTTATGCAGTGTATAAGAATTTTCATCAAAGGAATACTATTAATGTATTTCAAGAAAATCATCTTAAGGCAAATCTGTCAGAAATATATCATTATTTTAACATTGGCTATTTTAATCTTTCCTCTTATTTTTTTTTTCCCTAACCAATGATAGGTTAAATTTACTGTCATTGGTAACAAAAAA
>NW_016803631.1:1161998-1177962 GCF_001698545.2 Rhinopithecus bieti | reverse complement strand
AAAATAGTAAGGATACAAATAATAATTGAGAATCATTTAACAGCAAAAGTTATCAGTATGGCTAGCATTGTTTAGCTTAATGACTGAGTCTTAAAGATGATCATATTATAATCATGATGTGTTCTCAAATTTTTCTATTTTAAAGAAATAATATTTTATTAATCATCTTATTGATTTAAAATAAATATTAACCTTTTAATGATGTGAATCTCTAGAATACCTTTATAATCTTCAGAGGGTTCATAAAACATCAGTTTAAAATATTGAATTCAGTCAAAGAGAAAATAGGATTTGATAGAAGAAATTTGAAGCCAAATTTGAAGCCACATTTCTCAAGTGCATAGGACTTAATCTTATCCCGTTTCATGTTTTATTTCATCTTCATTTTCTATCTCATTTTTCTTTTCTTCCAATTTTCATACTTATTTTATATCATGTCATATATATTTATATTCTTCCTCATTTCCTCTTTGAAATTAGGTGGAGGTTATTGGTAAGTGTTCATACTGAAGCAGAGTCTGTGTGCCATTTTGTTTTAATATAGAAAACCTATATTCAAGTTCTAGAAAAATTGGTATTCTAAATAAGGTTGTGTTATGTGGTATGATTTTACTTAACATTAAACTTTATTTGAAGCAAGTTAAAATTAATGTTAGAATTAAGAAAATTATTGTTCTAATGTTTTCCAGCTGCTAATAGGTTATGAAAATGGTACTGTAGTATTCTGGGACTTGAAATCTAAAAGAGCAGAACTGAGAGTTTATTATGATGAGGTAAGTGATTTCCACTGAAATGTTTGAAAGAGTATTGTGACGTTATGCCTGTTTACTACTTTTAAGCTTTGTACTTTACCAATATGTTTAGCCTTGGGAAGTTGCCTAATTCTGACCCAATGCTTCACACTGTCTTTTGGTATTTGTGTAAGTTCCATCTCTGGTTTTTCTCTTAAGAGGAAATTCTGCCTTGACTGCCTATTTTGGGGCCCTCTTGTGGCATCTTATATACTTTGCATTTGTTAATAGGTCCTGGCTTGTACTCTTACACACTTGGGTGCCTGTCACCTGTAGTATATCCCCAACTTTGTCTCAACTGCTTTTCCTTTCTCTAGGCTCCATGCTACGGTGTGCCTTATTGTCCTTAAGGTCTCTAAAGACACTATTCACACCTTCCTTAGAAAATTCCTTTTCAGAGGCAAAAGGTTCAAGTCAGTTTGAAAGGTCTTGTCTTCTAATACTTGTCTTCTTAGAATAAAGAAAAATTTTGTAAATAGTAATACTTAATAAGTGACCAGATCTTAATAAGTGACACTTATTAAATGACAAGATCTTGAAGTAAGTTTTATTGTACATAATTGAGACTTGAGTAAGTTTGCATTTAGGGGAAGCAACAAACTCCTATTCATCAAGGAATAATCTCCCAGTTGACACTTCAGTTGTTCAGATATTAATTCCAGGCCATTCATTATTTTTCCATTCAGGAGAGGCTAACAAGAAGATGGTAAAACTGGGAGCAACAGATTAAAAGGGAAATTACCTTTTGTGCCTGTGGAAACAAAGGTGATCATCCGTGCTATTAATTCAATTGGAAAATGGTGGGAGTAGGAAGAGATAGGAGGAAAATATAGGTCAAAAATTTACGTCCAGTAAAACCTACTCTTATATAGGAAAAGTGCCAAATAATTTAAGACAGCAATGAAATAATTAGAAAATGAAAACCACACACACGTTAATTTTACAACACTTCCTCATTTTTTCATTGGAGGAATAAAAAATGTCTCCAAATGAACCTGTAGTCACCCTAGAATGCTTTACATGTTCTCTCCCATCCCCCTCATAGCAGTTAATTGTTTAAGTTTTGGTGCTTAAAGATATAAGCCTTCACCTATTTCATAAACTGTACAATTCATTATCAGTGGTTCTCATAGTGGTAAAAAAGTTTAGAAAGAAAATAAACTGGCAGCTGGGTAATTTTTTCATGATTGGTGAAAAATAATCTGGTAAGTAATATCATTCAGTTATGTTTTTTATAATCAAATTCTTGAGCATCTTGAATCATAAGAAGAAGGTCCTAGTGAGCTAAGCTAGGATTTTCCTTTTGTTATACAAATCATAAAGATGGGGATGGATAGTGCTCCCTCTCCTCCCTCTCTCAACACTAGCAGCTAAATAAGAATATGAACACCATGGGAATATTTAGTCAGTTGGAATTAGAATAACCAGTTCAAAAGGAAACCCAGAGGAAAATGCTGAATCATCTAGCTTACCTATGGCCTTAAAAAGTGTGGAAGAAACGTTTTGAGCCTTAAAAAGAGTAAAATTGCAGTGAAATTTTAAAATCAGGATTAGCAGCTGCCTAAGTGAGTTAGTACAGTACCACAATATATGTAATTTATACCTAGAAGTTTTTGATATCTGATATATGTATATAAATCTATCATATTTATCTACTGTAATGCATCATTATATGCTCTATTGTTTTAATAGAGATAGTTAAATACTTCATTTCACTACCAAACTTTTCAGCCTCTCCTCAGCACTTTACCTCTCATATCTAGAAAACATGCTTAATACTTACCTGAAATGGTTTTTCATAAGTCACCAATGAGCTCTTCATTACTATACACAGTGACCTCTTCTTAGCCTTTACTTTCCTCACTAAACCTGTGGCTTTACCTCAGTTTCTCCTCCTTAAAATAACTTATTCACTTGACTGTGTCTTTCCACTTCATTTATCATGCCTCCTTTTTCCATAACTGATTTTTCCCTTACCTCTCCTTTACATTATTGATATTCTTCAGGATACTATGTCTTTACCCTCATTTCTTCTCTCCCCAATTTATACTTTCTAATGTTTATATTCTCTCTTATCATTTCAAATATTACCTTTATGCTAAAAAAAAAAGAAAAGAACATCCATATATCTGTAGCCTTTACCTCCCTCCTGAACTGTAGATCTAAATATATAACAATATATTAGATAAATCCAACGAAATATCCCATTGGCACTGAATTTGTATTTAAATATCTAAACCTCCTTCTATGTTTTCTTCTGGTTTTAAAGTCTTGTTTAGTTAATTCAGCCTAGATCCCTCAAAGTAATATTTGTCTCTTCCATCAATATGTAGTATATGCAATCAGTTTCTGCAGTCTTTCTGATTCTGACTTTATATTGTCTCTTTTATTTCCTCTTTTCTCATTCCCACTTCCAATGTCCTATTTCAAGTTGTTGTCTTTTGCCTGGATGACTATAAGAGCATTTTAATTAATCACAACCACTTTTCCTTTGATATCTTACCTCTTCAATATATCCTTCATTAACAAGATTATCATTTTAAAACAAATTATGGAATTCTCTACAACAGAACCTTTGAATAGCTCTCCATTGTCAACAATAGAAAGTCCATATTGCTTGACATGAGATTTAAGGTCCTAGTGCCATCATTCCTCTTTAGTTAAATTTACAGCATCCTTCTACACATTCCCCACATTTCAGACATATTACTCACTAACTTCTATATATAACATTTATTTCTTATCTCTGAGCCTTTGTTCCTTCTAACTTCTCATCATGAACTGCCTTCTTTCCTCTTCTGTATATCAAAATTCTGTTAGGTCTTTAGCCTCTGTATAACTATTTAGACAATTTAACTAGCCTCTTCATAAATAGCCATTGATGAATTGAGTTGTTTTGGAAATCCAAGATTATTTGCAGAAACAAATACACGAATTTTACTTTCACATTAACTGTAAATTTTTTCTTTCGTTACGTCAATAATTCTTAAGTAATCTTTCACAAAGCAATCCCTCAGAGTTTGGCCTGAGGAAAATTTTTTAATTTCTTAAGAACTGCTGTATTTCCTTTTTCCCATGTTGTTATCCAGTTTTTTGGATTTCCTTCTTTCATGTTTTAAAGAAACTCAGTCTCAGCCTCTGAGTTGATAAAACTAGCTAGTATTTTATGTTTAAAATTCTGTTTTCTATCTCTTAAAATTCTTTTTAGATTAGTTGTATTAATTTTGTTTTTTTCAGTAAGCCCTCTGAGCTCCCCTCCCTTTTTTTGAGAAAAGAGTAGGGTATAATCTAATAAATAGAAATTGAGTATTTATCCATTAAGTTAGATCAAATGCTAGCTACTCAGTAATGCACTACATGAAACCCTGATCTCTAATAACAAGTTGGTTTTACATGCTTGTTTTTCTAAACAATAAATATTCTTCTTTAATAGTACTGACTTACTTTGGCTTTATTGTAACTATTATTTTTATATCTGTCTTTTCCAGTAGATAGAAATTCAGTGAAATAAGAAGGTTTAGGGCTGAGGGTGCCTTTTCTGCCTCCACCTTTGATGACAAAACAGTTTGAGACAACTTTAAGTTAAATGAGGCTCATCAAAGTTAACATGTAGGGGAGGCAAGAAGATGTGACTTTCCCTTGAACCACCTACAGAAGGGAGAAGAAATAAGCAGAGGAGAAGAGAAAGAAGTATTTTTCCCTCTAACTTCCTCTGCTGGACTCTAGCAAAAAAGAAATCTCTGCTTAGTAATGAAGGCCACAGAGTGAGAGAAAACACAAGTCCAGGGTTTCATGTTGCTTTTTCCATTTAATCAATCTTATTTTCTTGATGATATGTTTAATAATTACTTTAGCCATCAGTTATCTGCAACTCTAATAATACTGATTGCTTAGAACTTTTATCAGTTATGTACATATAACTTAGTTTGGAACTTTTAGTTGTATGTGTCTATGTGTGACGTTTCAAACAATAAATATGATTAGTATTCACTTATATTAATCTTCTCTCTGTTGCTGTTTTATAAGTGTCTTTAAGGAAAAGATGTTGTATGCTTTTTTTCTGCCTTTATATCTACTATAATTTTTCTCATAGTACTTAGTACTTTACCCAAGTTCTGCATATACTTTATTAATTTAGAAAGAATACCAAGGGTGTGGAAATGTGTGTGACATTAATTACTAATTCAGTCAGAAGATATTTATTGAGTACTTACTTTGTGCTGGTCGCTATGCTAGCATTGGGAATACAATAGCTTGGGAAAAAGGAATACAGTCAGCCCTCTGTATCCATAAATTCCTTATCCTTGGATTCAACTAACTATAATAGAAAATATTTTAAAAACAAAAACAATTTTAAAACAATATAATAATTTATAATAATACAAATAAAAAGACAGTATAATATAACTACTTACATATCATTTACATTCTATTAATAATCTAGGGATGAGTTAAAGTATATGCAAGGATATTCATAGGTTGTATGCAAATAGTATGCTGTTTTATATCAGGGACTTGTGCATCTGTGGATTTTAGAATCTGAAGGAGTGTGGGAGTTCTCTAACTAATCCCCAATGGTTACCGAGGGATGGCTGTAATTACTTTTGAATCTTATGTGACTCAAAACTGCAGAGTTAATCTGAAAATATAAAAGAAAATTTAGACCTTTCTTGCTTTAAATTGATTTAAATAGTATATGCAAGAGGGCAATACAGTGCAATGATTGACAGTTTTTCATAGTTAGACCTTGGTTTTGAGTTGTGTGACTTCAGCAAGTATCTCAGTCTCTCAAGACCTGTTTCATCATGTGTAAATTGAAAAATCAATACCCTTTTTTATAGGATTAAATGAGATAATGTGTATAAAATGCTTGCCATGGGGTTTGGCACATAGAAAGCCTTCGGATGGTAGCTCTTAAATTATTTTTTTAATTGGCTATATTAGGAGGAAATAGGACTTCATCTTACCAGAAATTATATTCTGATATGGGTCAGAAAAAATATATTTTTAAAGTGTTATTAGTATAATAATTTTATATCAGAATAGTCTTTCTTTGGAATATAGAATGATATAACTTATCTACTTTTCCCCCCTACTTGTTTTAATTGTTATTTTATTAGGCTATTCATTCAATTGATTGGCATCATGAGGGCAAACAGTTCATGTGCAGCCATTCAGATGGTAGTTTGACTTTATGGAACCTGAAAAGCCCAAGTCGCCCTTTCCAGACCACAATTCCACATGGTAAGATGTATGCTTTCAAAAGAAATAAACACTGACTACTCAGTGCCTTGACTTGAAGTAAGATAGATGGTATTAATGTGTTTGGTAGAAAAAGGTAATAGGACATAGCTTCTGGTTCTGAATACCCCTTTTATGCCACCTACAGATCCCTATGTTGTACCCCAAACTTTCCATACTTCCTTCTTCCTGCCAACCCACATCCCTGCTTTGTAAGCTGTACTTACATAGTGTCCCAGCCAAAAGTCGGATAATGGATGGTTGATATATCTGAGGCAGAGGAGATAACACAGGAAATATTGTTGCTTTTAAGGGTTGAGGAGCCAGTGAGAGAATTGCACTATTTAGATCTGACTTTCAGACTTAATTCCTATACTGCTTTATAGTCTATTGCTTTCTAGATTCTCCACTTGTTTCCATTTCTGCCATTTGATTCCATTAAGTTATGAAGACTGTGGTTTTAATTTTAGGCTTTATTTTTCTTTTTGGGTTCCACATTGAAAAGAGCATTTTAATCCTAAGTGAGGATTTTAATCTTAATCAAGAATTTATATTGGAGCTGTATGCCTACTGGGGAAGAATAAAAAATTCAAATATATAAATATGTATAATTCAGATGACTAAATTATTTGATAATATTGGTGATTATCTGAGTTCTATGTTTACCTCATACCGTTGATTATTTGTAATAATAGATATGTCAGAACCTAACAGTTGATCAAACATATTCTATTTTACAGTTTCTGAGCATTTGTTATCATGTCACATTTGGAAAATAGTGGTATGTTTTCTGTAATGGGTGACCCATAGATCACAAGCATTCTTAGAATTATGTCATGATGTGTCTCTGCCATTTTTTTGTACCATGATCACTTGCTCCATCAGTAAATGATTAAATTATTGCAACATTCTTCCAGGATGTAAATGTTTTTTAGCCTTTAGCTGGTTTATTTAGAGTAGTTTTATTTAAAACTACTTGTGTAGTGTCACACTGTATTGCGTATAAGTAATCTAGATATGATTTAAAGTATACAGGAGGATGTATGTAGGTTATATGCAAATATTTGCCATTTTATATAACAGACTTAAGCATCTGTGGATTCGGGTATAGGAGGGGGAGTCCTGGAATCAGTGGATACTGGGAATAACCATAGTTGAGTTGAGCATACTTTACATATGCTTACTTAGAGATGCTTTATTTAGAGATTGCCATTACAGAAACCTTGGATAGATATTAGCTATACATACCAATCAGGATTAACTATTTATTTATACGAGAGGCAATAGGTTCTCTCCACACACCCCCAGTTAACCCCCAATTCTCATGCCTTTTATTTGTAAAAGTGTAATATGAGTTAGTTATAAATTTTCTACTTACTTCCTTATGTTCTTCTCAAATATCAGTTTCTATTTGTTCTTTTGGCTAGACTGGACATTTGATACTTTCATTTTTTTACCATATCCATATTTATTTCATCAGTTTTGATTGTTTTCTATTATTCTGGTTTTCTATTGAAATAAAGTTCTATTTACAGGTTGTTCAACACATCAGCCTTGATGTCTTTTATAATATGTAAATCAGATTATGTTCCTGTTGCCTCACAATAACATAAGCACCAGTGATTTTGATAATAGAGGCATTTATTGTCATATCTGTTGACATTCTTTGGGTTTTTTTTTCCCTTTTGTTTTAGCCATTTTTCTAAAATAAAACTTTTCTCTAAGTACCATTTTAGATATATCCTATAAGTTTTTAAATGTAATATTAATCATATATAATTTTCATTAATATTTAGTTTGAGATATTTTCTATAATTCCTATTATAATTCTCCTTTGACCCTCATTAGTTATTTAGACATGTGCTTTCTAATTTCTAAACATTTTCATATTTATTATTTGTGTTATTATTATTAATAAAAGATGGGTCTTGCTATGTTGCCCAGGCTGATCCTAAGCTTTTGGAGGCCTCAAGTGATCCTCCCTCTTTGACCTCACAAAGTGCTAGAATTACAGATGTGAGCAACCACACCCAGCCTTAATTTCTTAGCATGTTTTTATGATGGATTTTGAAATTGTAGTCAGAGAATATGATATAACTAGTTCTACAAAATTTACTGAGATTTGCTTTATAATCAGTGCAGAGCCAATTACCATAGCATTCTAAATGTGCTTGGGAAGAATGTACATTTTCTAATTGTTACATAAAGGTCAAACTTGAAATTGTGTTTTTCATTTTGTATGGTTTAAATCTTTGCTAATTTTTTGTTTTGATATTTCAATTCTTAGAGAAGCGAGTTAACATTTCTCTTATAATGAATTTTCCTTAGTAATTCTGTTCATTTCTGTTTTACTTTAAAAAACAAATAGGTTAAGGTAGTTGATGGTGTTTTTCAGATTCCCTGTAATTGAACTGATACTTGTCTAGTGCTATCAATTGCTGAGACAGTGGTATTAAATTTCCTAATATGATTATAGAAGTGCATGCTTCTCAGTTTAATTCTGCCCATTTTTGCTTTATGTATTTTGAGGATCTATTATTAGGCATCCATTACATATCCTATAAAGAGCATAGCCCACCTTTTGTATACACAGGTTCTTCACCCATAGATTCAACAAAAGTATTCTGAGAAGAAACAATTAAAAGTACAAAAATTTAAAATAATAGAAATAAAAAGAAACAATACAGTGTTAAAACTACTTGTGTAGTGTCACACTGTATTGCATATAAGTAATCTAGATATGATTTAAAGTATACAGGAGGATGTAAGTAGGTTATATGCAAATATTATGCCATTTTATATAACAGACTTAAGCATCTGTGGATTCGGGTATAGGAGGGGGAGTCCTGGAATCAGTGGATACTGGGAATAACCGTAGTTGAGTCTTGTGCTTTTATCTAGTCACAGAGTTCAGTCTATTAATATTAAATGTAATTACTGATGAGATTGAATTTTGGCCTACCACTTTATTATCTGTTTGGTGGGTCCTGTCATATTTTTCCCTCTTTTCTCTTTTGCCTTCTTGGGGTTATTTCAATTTAATTTAATTGAAATTTTAATTTAAATATTATAATTTCATTTCTATTATAATTTAATTTTAATTTAAATATTAATCTAAGCATTTTATTTTCACATATTTTTTATTGGTTGCTCCAGGGATTACAATATACTTCCTTAACTATTCAAAGCCTATTAGAGTGAACATTGTGACACTTCACATAAAATGTGCAAGTCTTGTAACCATATAGACCTATTTCTCTTCCCCTACTGTCCTTTATGCTATGGTTATCATATAGTACATCCAAATATATTGTTATAATTTTTGGTTTAAATATTCACATGTCTTTTTTTTAATTAAGAGGAAAAACAGTCTTTTGAATTTTCTTTGCTATTTGTAATTTGCATTTGTTCCTGAAGATACAAGAACATTATTTAATTTTTATTTTAGGCCTAGTGGAAATGAATTCACGTAGCTTCCTTTATCTGGAAGTTCATTTTTGTTTTGTTTTGCCTTTTTTTTTTTTTTTTTTTTCTTTTTTGGAGGCCATTTTTCTTGGATTTAGATTCCTGAACTGAGAGTTTGTGTGAGCATGTGTGTTTTGGT
The DNA here is from genome assembly GCF_001698545.2 of Rhinopithecus bieti. NCBI lineage: Eukaryota > Metazoa > Chordata > Mammalia > Primates > Cercopithecidae > Rhinopithecus > Rhinopithecus bieti. The sequence goes on along the minus strand of NW_016803631.1, from coordinate 1,168,326 downwards.
TTTAAGGTGACGGACACTTTACATGATCTTCTGCCTTCCATAATTTCTGAATGAGGAATCTGCAGTAGCTTGAATTTTGCTTCCTCTTTATATAATGTGTCACTTTTCTCCAATTGCTTTCAAAATTTTGTAGGGTATCTTTTATTTTCAGCAATTTGACTACTTTATGTCTAGGCTTGGTTTCTTCAAGTTCATTCTGTTAAGGGTTCTACCAAGTTTCTCATATATATATATATTATATATATATGATATATAATTTGCTGGGTCATCAGCTGTTTTACTCAAGATTAGCACTGTTGATGGCATTGTTCTTATGGCTGATTGCTGCTGTTACTGCAGACGTCGATTTTTCCTGTTTAGTGGTTTCAAATATGTATTTATGGTTTCAAATGTGTATTTTTCAGTTGCAGTGCTACCAGTTACACATGCATACATACACACATACATATACAACACATATCTACAATATGATATTAAACCAAATCCTATCAAATACTTAATAGCGAAAATTTTGCTCAGAAGCAGGACAGGGGTGTCCACAATTACCACTTTTATTTAATATTTTCCTGGAAATACCAGCCAATATTATTAGACTTGAAAATGAAATATAATATTTAAAAATTTAGAAAGAGTATTCAAAATTTTAGTTACTTTTTCATAATGCAATTAGACAACACAAAACAAAAATGAATTAGGAAAACTATTACATGCAACAGTAGAATTCTGTACACAAAACAAACAAAATATAATGGATGAATAGAACCATTTTAGATCACAGCACCCACAAGAATACATGGGAATAAGCCTTAACGTACATGTGAAGTATTATTTCTATATGGAACATACAACAGAAAACTTGAATAAATTAAAAACATACCATATGTATGCATAGTAAATTCAATATTATGAAGACGTTGATTTCCCACATATTACTTTATAAATTCAGTTTGCTCCCAAGAAAAATAATTACAGGGTTTTCCCTGACAAAAACGAGCAATGGGGAAAGGATTCCCTATTTAATAAATGGAGCTGGGAAAACTGTCTAGCGATATGTAGAAAACTGAACAGGACCCCTTCCTTATACCTTATATAAAAATCACCTCAAGGTGGATTAAAGACTTAAACGTAAGACCTAAAACCATAAAAACCCTAGAAGAAAACCTAGGCACTACCATTCAGGACATAGGCATAGGCAAAGACTTCATGACTAAAACAACAAAAGCAATGGCAACAAAAGCCAAAATTGACAAATGTGATCTAATTAAACTAAAGAGCTTCTGCACAGCAAAAGAAACTATCATCAGAGTGAATAGGCAACCTACAGAATGGGAGAAAATTTTGCAATCTATCCATCTGCCAAAGGGCTAATATCCAGAATCTACAAGGAACTTAAACAAATTTACAAGAAAAAGTCAAAAAACCCCATCAAAAACTGGGCAAAGTATATGAACAGAGACTTCTCAAAAGAAGATATTTATGTGGCCAACAAACGTATGAAAAAAGGCTTATCATCACTGGTCATTAGAGAAATACAAATCAAAACCACAATGAGAAACCATCTCACGCCAGTTAGAATGGCAATCATTAAAAGTCAGGAAGCAACAGATGCTGGAGAGGATGTGGAGACATAGGAACACTTTTACACTGTTGGCGGGAGTGTAAATTAGTTCAACCATTGTGAAAGACAGTGTGGCGATTCCTCAAGGATCTAGAACCAGAAATACCATTTGACCCAGCAATCCCATTACTAGGTATATACCCAAAGGATTATAAATCATTCTACTATAAAGACACATGGACACGTATGTTTATTGCAGCACTATTCACAATAGCAAAGACTTGGAAACAACCCAAATGCCCATCAATGATAGACTGGAGTAAGAAAATGTGGCACATATACACCATGGAATACTATGCAGCCATGAAAAAAGAATGAGTTCATGTTCTTTGCAGGGACATGGATGAAGCTGGAAACCATCATTCTCAGCAAATTAACACAGGAACAGAAAACCAAACACTGCATGTTCTCACTCATAAGTGGGAGTTGAACAATGAGAACACATGGACACAGGGAGGGAAACATCACACACTAGGGTCTGTCCGGGGATGGCGGGCAAGAAGAGGGAGAGCATTAGGACAAATACCTAATGTATGTGGGACTTAAAACCTAGATGATGGGTTGATGGGTGCAGCAAACCACCATGGCACATGTATACCTATATAACAAACCTGCACTTTCTGCACATGCATCCCAGAACTTAGAGTTTAATAAATAATAAAAAAAGAAAAATAATCACAGGGTTTTTAAAATTAGATGAGCAAATATGTAGCAAAGATAAACAAATAGGAAAATTATTTAAACAAGGAGTAATGGTTAATTACAGGCAGTTTGGAAGGTTTTGGTGCCCTGAATGATTCTTACTGAAAGAAATAAAATGTTGAATATATCAGTTTTTTTAAATTTTTATTTTAAATGTCATTGAGATGGTAAGCATGAAAATAAGGAATCTAAAGTCTCCAAAAGAGAATGTTAAACTAGAAACTCTGAGAGATAAGTAAGTGACAATAAATTTTGTTCTAAATTATCTGCTATACTTTGGAGAGCTTAAACTTCATTCTTTAAAAAACAGGTTTATTGAGATATAGTTCACAACAGCAATTCAAAGTATAAGCTTCAATGATTTTTTAATATATTCATAGTTGTGCAATCAACACAATTATTTTAATCATTTAATAAATTTAGAACATTTTCATCACTCCCCCGAAAAACCCCATACTCACTAGCAGTTCATTTCCATCCCCACTCCTTCAGCCCTAGGTAATCACTAATCTTTTTCTATCTCCCTATAACTCCATTAAAAAATGAGTGAAAGACCTAAATATACATTTCTCCAAAGAACACATGAAAATGGCCAACACATACGTAAAAAGGTGCTCAGCATCGTTTATCGTCAAGGAAATGCCAATCAAAACCACTATGAGAAATCATCTCACACCTATTAGGATGACTGTTATCAAAAAGTCAAGAGATAACGAATGTTGGCAGGTATATAGAGAAAAGGAAATCTTTGTAAACTATTGGTGGGAATGTAGATTGTACAGTCATTATGGAAAACTAGTAGAGTATGGAGGTTCCTAAAGAAATTAAAAATAGAACTAAGATAAAAACCCAGCAGTCTCTCTTATGGGTATGTACCCAAAGGAAATGAAATCGCCACCTTATAAAGTTATCTGCACTCCCATGTTCATGACAATATTCACAATAGCCAAGATATGGAAACAGCCTGAATGTCTGTTGACTGATGCATGGATAAAGAAACCAAGCTATTTAAATACAATGTAACATTATGCAGCCTTAAAAAAGAAAGACATCCTATCATTTGCCACAAGGTAGCTGAACCTGGAGGACATTATGCTAAGTGAAATAAGTTAGACACAGAAGGAAAAGTATTGCATTGTCTCACATGTGAAATTTTTTTAAAAAGTCAAATATACTGAGATAGAGAATAAAACAGTGGTTACCAGGGGCAGGAGGGCTTGGGGGAGAAAACAGGGAGATGTAGGTCAGAGGATACAAAGTAGCAGATATATAGATAAACAAGTTGAAATCTAATCCACAGCATAAGGACTAAAGTTAATATAATTGTATTTGAGAGTTCTGCTAAGAATTTTAGCTGCTTTTGCCACCAAAAAAGGGTTAAATATGTGAGATGATGCATATGTTAATTTGCCTCACTACAGTAACATGTTTATCACCTATGTACATTCCATAACATCATGTTGTATACCTTAAATATATACGATAAAATTTATTTTTAAAAACCAAGTGTCTCAGTTCCAGGTAAGGTTAAAAAAAAAAGTGTACACTTTAAAAGTTTAGAAGTTCCTTTAGTTTGTATATGAATGTTTTTTCATCTTTTGCTAATCTCTAAATGCCTCCGTTTCACCCACAGTATTGAAAGATGTTTTATCTGCATATATATAATTCTGCATTGGGAATTATTTTTCCTCAGCACTATGATGATATTATACAACGTTTGCCAGGCTACCATTTTATTGTTGGAAGTATTCAGTCATATAATTTTCATTCTTTTGTGGTGATTCATCCTTTCTGTGACTTCTATTACAATTTTATCCATACTTTGATGTTTTATGATTTCATTAAAGTGTGTCTAGTTTGGACATCTCATTCCTTATCCTGCTTTTGTTGTAGGAAAAACTGGTTCTTATCACACGACCATGAAATATTAGGCTCGCAGACACTTTGAAGGGTGAGAAGAGCAGGGTTTATTGGGTGAAAAGGAAAAAGGGGAAGCAAGGACTCTCAGCAAAGTGAGAGTCCCGCTAATAGACTTCCTGTCTCACAGATTGAATCCCAGGTTACTACCCCCAAACAGAAGAGGTCAGGCACCTCCCCACTGCAAATGGTGTGAACTTCCTGAGGCTCCACCCCAGTGGGCATTCCTCCCAGTGTGCAGACCGGTTGGAGATTCTCCAGGGACCCCTTTATACTTGGCTTGTCTCATTTTGGAATACATTGGGGTTTTTTGATCTATAGATTTATATATTTTATTTGTCATGAAAAGTTACCGTTATGTATTCTTTAAATATTGCCCCTGTTCCGTTCTATCCTCTTCTCAAATGTATTTTAGACATATTAAGCTTTTCTTTTTTATTTTTTGGAGATAGGGTCTGGCTATGTCACCCAGGCTGGAGTAAAGTGGTGTGATCCCAGCTCACTGCAACCTCTGCCTCTTGGGCTGAAGTGATCCTCCCACCTCAGCCTCCTGAGTAGATGGGACTACAGGTGTATGCCACCACACCCAGCTAATTTTTGTATTTTTTGTAGACACAGATTTTCACATGTTGCCTGGGCTGGTCTCAAATTCTTGGGCTCAAACGATCCTCCAACATCAGTCTCCCAAAGTGCTGGGATTACAGGGATGAGCCACCATTCCTGGCTTTCATATATTTCAATATAATGTTTTTTTCTGTCTCCTTGCTTTTCTGTACTGCATTCTGAGTAATTTTTTTCAGATATAACTTCTTTCACTAATTTTCTCTTCAACTATGTATATTCTGCTTTTTGTGAAATAAATTTTCTTAATTTCTATAATTAGTTTTTATTTGTAAAGTTAATTTTGCAGATTAGAATTTTACATACTCATAATTTGCAAATCTAATAATCTTTTGGTCTTTGGGATAATATCCTTTATTTCTTTAATCATTACATACACATGTCTTCTATATTCTGGGTCTAACTATTCTAATGTCCATAGTTATTGGAAGTATAAAGCTGTTTATTGTTTCTGCTGATTTTTATCATAGTGTCTAACTTCCTTTTAGTGTAATGATATTGGGTTGAAAGCTCATTGCTCAATATTAATACGTTGAGTAGGATTAGATTGAGGATTTTGAAAGCTTTTTTTCAAAGAGAGTCTTCTGTTGCTTCTCTGACTTACTTTGAGATGAAACAAAACACAATATCTGCAACATACTCTCAGCTCAGAAGGGAAATAATAGCATATAAAGAGAAAGAATATGATAAGGCAATTGTGGGAATAAACAACTAGAGAACTTGGGTAAATGGCATAGAAGAGATTTTTTAAGTAAATTTTCCTTAATTCTATATCAAAATAAAACTGTTCAGTAAAAAAATGAAGGAGCCTTAAAAAATGCCAGACTAGAATTAGCAGTCTTTGGAGGATACCATTTCTGAAATAAAGGAGGTTATGACTCTTGGAGGCCAAGTGGTAAAGAGAAACAAGGAAGCAAGCATTGATAATAGAGGGCCCTCCAGAAACAAAAGAAAATTACAAAATCAGAATACACATCAACACCTCCACACACACATAAATGAAGTACAATTAATAAAACTGTACTTTGCCAAAATAAGAAGTTGCTCTAAATCTAAGAAATATACAAAGCTAACCTACCTGCTATGTGTTAATTCTGGTCCACAAAGAATACACACTTCAAATTAACAACCGTTGGAATCCATCCTCATAAAAAGATGTCATAAAAGAAAAAAGTAAATAGAGTAAAGATATTTTAACTTCTAAAATTCTCATCAAAACAACCACAGGTAGTTTGGGTTTCACCTTCTAGATGTAGACCTGGAAAGAGTATAGCTCCCACTTTAGGGAAGTGGTGTCTGCCATTTCTGAGGCTTGAGTAGGCTGTTTTCCCCTCACAGTGTAAACAAAACCACCAAGAAGTTCAAACTGGGTGGAGCCCTCCTTAGCTCAGCAAAGCCACTAAAGCCAGACTGCCTCTCTAGATTCCTTCTTTCTAGGCAGGCATCTCTGAAAAAAAAAAAAAAAAAAAA
>NW_016803631.1:1136905-1161910 GCF_001698545.2 Rhinopithecus bieti | reverse complement strand
AGGGAAGTGGTGTCTGCCATTTCTGAGGCTTGAGTAGGCTGTTTTCCCCTCACAGTGTAAACAAAACCACCAAGAAGTTCAAACTGGGTGGAGCCCTCCTTAGCTCAGCAAAGCCACTAAAGCCAGACTGCCTCTCTAGATTCCTTCTTTCTAGGCAGGCATCTCTGAAAAAAAAAAAAAAAAAAAAAAGGCAATAGCCCCAGTCAGGGGCTTACATATAACACCCCCATCTCCCTGGGAGAGAGCACCTGGGGGAAGGGGCTGTGGATGCAGCTTCAGCAGACTTAAACGTCCCTGCCTTCTGACTCTGAAGAAAGCAGCAGATCTCCCAGCACAGCATTCAAGCTCTGCTATCGGTCAGATAGACTCCTCAAGTGGGTCCCTGATCCCCATGCCTCCTGACTTAGAGACACCTCCCAGCAGGGGACAACAGACAACTCATACAGGAGAGCTCTGGCTGGCATCTGGCAAGTGCCCCTCTGGGACGAGCTTCCAGAGGAAGGAACAGGCAGCAGTCTTTGCTGTTCTGCAGCCACCACTGGTGATAGCCAGGCAAATAGGGTCTGGAGTAGACCTCCAGCAAACTCTTGTAGACCTGGAGAAAAGGGCCCTGACTGTTAGAAAGAAAACTGACAAACAGAAAGGAAGGGCATCAACATCAACAAAAAGGACATACACTGAGAAACCCCATCTGAAGGTCACCAACATCAAAGACCAAAGGTAGATAAATCCACGAAGATGGGGAAAAACCAGCACAAAAAGGCTGAAAATTCCAAAAACCAGAATGCCTTTTCTCCTCCAAATGATCACAATGCCTCACCAGCAAGGAAACAAAACTAGACAGAGAATACATTTGACAAACTGACAGAAGTAGGCTTCAGAAGGTGAGTAATAACAAACTCCTCCGACCTAAAGGAGCACGTTCTAACCCAATGCAAGGAAGCTAAGAACCTTGAAAAAATGTTGGAAGAATTGCTAACTGGAATAACCAGTTTAGAGAGAACATAAATGACCTGATGGAGCTGAAAAACACAGCACAAGAACTTCATAAAGCATACACAAGTATAAATAGCTGAACTGATCAAGCAGAAGACAGGATATCAGAGATTGAAGATCAACTTAATGAAATAAAGCATGATGACAAGATTAGAGAAAAAATAATGAGAAGGAATGAACAAAGCCTCCAAGAAATATGGGACTATATGAAAAGACCAAACCTATATTTGATTGGTGTACCTGAAAGTGAAGGAGAGAATGGAGCCAAGTTGAAAAACACTCTTCAGAATATTATCCAGGAGAACTTCCACAACCTAGCAAGAAAGGCCAACATTCAAATTCAGGAAATACAGAGAACACCACAAAGATTCTCCTCGAGAAGAGCAACCACAAGACACAATTGTCAGATTTACCAAGGTTGAAATGAAGGAAAAATTGTTAAGGACAGCCAGAGAGAAAGGTCGGGTTACCCACAAAGGGAAGCCCATTAGACTAACAGCAGATCTCTCTGCAGAAACCGTACAAGCCAGAAGAGAGTGGGGACCAATATGCAATATTCTTAAATAAAAGAATTTTCAACCCAGAATTTCATATCCAGCCAAACTAAGCTTCATAAGCAAAGGAGAAATAAAATCATTTATAGACAAACACATGCTCACATGCTGAAAAATACTGTCCCCACTAGACCTGCCTTACAAGTGCTCATGAAGGAAGCACTAAACATGGAAAGGAACAATCGGTAGCAGCCACTGCAAAAACATACCAAATTGTAAGGACCATCAACACTCTGAAGAAACTGCATCAACTAATTGGCAAAATAACCAGCTAGCATCATAAAGACAGGATCAAATTCACACATAACAATATTAACCTTAAATATAAATTGGTTAAATGCCCCAATTAAAAGACACAGACTGGCAAATTGGATAAAGAGTCAAGACCTATCAGTCTGCTGTATTCAGGACACCCACCTCAGGTGCAAAGACATATATAGGTTCAAAATAAAGGGATGAAGGAATATTTACCAAGCAAATGGAAAGCAGAAAAAGCAAGAGTTGCAATCCTAGTCTCTGATAAAACAGACTTTAAACCAACAAAGATCAAAAGACACAAGGGCATTGCATAATGGTAAAGGGATCAATGCAACAAGAAGAGCTAATGATCCTAAATATATATATCCAACCAATACAGGAGCACCCAGATTCATAAAGCAAGTTCTTAGAGACATACAATGAGTCTTAGACCCCCACACAATAATACTGGGAGACTTCAACACTCTACTGTCAACAATAGACAGATCCACGAGACAGGAAATTAACAAAGATATTCAGGACTTGAACTCAGCTCCAGACCACGTGGACCTAGTTAGGTCACCAACCTATATATATGCAACCAATACAGGAGCACCCAGATTCATAAATCAAGTTCTTAGAAACCTACAATGTGACTTAGACCCCCACACAACAATAGTAGGAGACTTCAACACTCTACTGTCAACATTAGACAGATCCAGGAGACAGAAAATTAACAAGGATATCCAGGACTTGAACTCAGCTCTGGACCAAATGAACCTAATAGACATCTCCAGAACTCCCCACCCCAAATAAACAGAATAGACATTCTTCTCAACACCACACTGCATTTATTCTAAAATTGACCACATAATTGGAAGTAAAACACTCCTCAGCAAATGCAAAAGAACAGATATCATAACAGTCTCTCAGACCACAGTGCAATCAAATTGGAACTCAGGATTAAGAAACTCACTCAATACTGCACAACTACTTGGAAACTTAACAACGTGCTCCTGACTACTAGGTAAATAATGAAATTAAGGCAGAAATAAATAAGTTATTTGAAACCAATGAGAACAAAGACACGATGTACCAGAATCTCTGGAACACAGCTAAAGCAGTGTTTTGGAGGGAAATTTATAGCACTAAATGCCCACAGGAGAAAGTGGGAAAGATCTAAAACTGGCACCCTAACATCACAATAAAAAGAACTAGAGAAGCAAGAGGAAACAAATTCAAAAGCTAGCAGAAGACAAGAAATAACTAGGATGAGAGCAGAACTGAAGGAGCTAGAGACAGAAAAACCCATCAAAAAATCAGTGAATCTAGGAGCTGGTTTTTTGAAAAGATCAACAGAATAGATAGACCGCTAGTCAGACTAATAACGAAGAATAGATAGAAGAATCAAATAGACACAATAAAAAATGATAAAGTGGATATCATCACTGATCCCACAGAAATACAAATTACCATCAGAGAATACTATAAACACTTCTATGCAAATAAACTAGAAAATCTAGAAGAAATGGATAAATTCCTGGACACATATACCCTCCCAAGACTAAACCAGGAAGAAGTTCAATCCCTGAACAGACCAATTAAAATTGAGGCAGTAATTATTAACCTATCAACCAAAAAAAGCCGAGGACCAGATGGATTCACAGCCAAATTCTACCAGAGGTACAAAGAGGAGCTGGTACCATTCCTTCTGAAACTATTTCAAACAATAGAAAAAGAGGGACTCCTCCCTAACTCATTTTATGAGGCCAGCATCATCCTGTCTACCAAAACCTGGCAGATACACAACAAAAAAAGAAAATTTCAGGCCAATATCCCTGATGAACATTGATGTGAAAATCCTCAGTAAAATACTGGCAGACCAAATCCAGCAGCACATCAACAAGCTTATACACCACGATCAAGTTGGCTTCATCCCTGGGATGCAAGGCTGGTTCAACATACACAAATCAATAAACGTAAGTAGAACCAATGACAACAACCACATGATTACTTCAATAGATGCAGAAAAGGCCTTCTATGCAGAAGAGGCCTCTGATAAACACCCCTTCAGGCTAAAAACTCTCAATAAACTAGGAATTGATGGAACATAACTTAAAATAATAAGAGCTATTTATGACAAAACCACAGCCAATATCATACTGAATGGGCAAAAGCTGGAAGCATTCCCTTTGAAAACTGGCATAAGACAAGGATGGCATCTCTCACCACTCCTATTCAACATAGTATTGGAAGTTCTGACCAGGGCAATCAGGCAACAGAAAGAAATAAAGGGTATTCAAATAGGAAGAGAGGAAGTCATATTGTCTCTGTTACATATGATATGATTTTATATTTAGAAAACCCCATCGTCTCAGCCCAAAATCTCTTTAAGCTGATAAGCAACTTAAGCAAAGTCTCAGGATACAAAATCAATGTGCAAAAGTCACAAGCATTCCTATACACCAATAATAGACAGAGCCAAGTCATGAGTGAACTCTCATTCACAATTGCTACAAAGAGAATAAAATACCTAGGAATACAACTTACAAGGGATGTGTAGGACCTCTTCAAGCAGAACTACAAACCACTGCTCATGGAGATAAGAGAGAACACAAACAAATGGAAAAGCATTCCATGCTCATGGATAGGAAGAATCAATATTGGGAAAATGGCCATATTGCCCAAAGTAATTTATAGACTGAATGCTATCCCCCTCAAGCTACCATTGACTTTCTTCACAGAATTAGAAAAAACTACTTTAAATTTCATATGGAACCAAAAAAGAGCCCGTATAGCCAAGACAATCCTAAGCAAAAAGAACAAAGCTGGAGGGATCACATTACTTGACTTCAAACTATACTACATGGCTACAGTAACCAAAACAGCATGGTACTGGTACCAAAACAGAGATATAGACCAATGGAACAGAACCAAGGCCTCATAAATAGCACCCCACATCTACAACCATCTGATCTTTGACAAACCTGACAAAAACAAGCAATGGGGAAAGGATTCCCTATTTAATAAATGGTGTTGTGAAAACTAGCTAGCCATATGCAGCTAACTGAAACTAGACCCCTTCCTTACACCTTATACAAACATTAACTCAAGATGGATTAAAGACTTAAATGTAAAACCTAAAACCATAAAAACCCTAGAAGAAACGTACCATTCAGGACGTAGGCATGGGCAAAACTTCACGACTAAAACACCAAAAGCAATGGCAACAGAAGGCAAAATTGACAAATGGGATCTAATTAAACTAAAGAGCTTCTGCACATCAAAAGAAACTATCATCAGCGTGAACAGGCAACCTACAGAATGGGAGAAAATTTTTGCAATCTACCTATCTGACAAAGGGCTAATATCCAGAATCTACAAGAAACTTAAACAAGTTTACAAGAAAAAAACAAAGAACCACATCAAAAAGTGGGCAAACGGTATGTACAGGTACTTCTCAAAAGAAGACATTTATGCAGCCAACAAACATATTATAAGAAGCTCATCATTACTGGTCATTAGAGAAATGCAAGTCAAAACCACAATGAGATACCATCTCATGCCAGTTAGAATGGCAATCATTAAAAAGTCAGGAAACAACAGATGCTGGAGAGGATGTGGAGAAATAGGAATGCTTTTACACTGTTTGTAGGAGTGTAAATTAGTTCAACCATTGTGGAAACACTATGGTGATTCCTCAAGGATCTAGAACTAGAAATACCATTTGACCCAGCTATCCCATTACTGGCTATATACCCAAAGGATTTTTAATCATTCTACTGTAAAGACACATGCACACGTATGTTTATTGTGGCACTATTCATGATAGCAAAAACTTGGAACCAACCCAAATGTCCATCAATGATAGACTGGATAAAGAAACTGTGGCACATACACACCATAAAGTACTATGCAGCCATAAAAAAGGATGAGTTCATGTACTTTGCAAGGACATGGATGAAGCTGGAAACCATCATTCTCAGTAAACTAACACAAGAACAGAAAACCAAACACCGCATGTTCTCACTCATAATTGGGAGTCGAACTGTGAGAACGCGTGGATACAGGGAGGGGAACGTCACACAATGGGGCCTGTCAGGGGATGGGGAGCTAGCAGAGGGATAGCATTAGGAGAAATACCTAATGTAGATCACAGGTTAATGGGTGCTGCAAACCACCATGGCACATGTATACCTATGTAACAAACCTGCATGCGCTGCACATTTACCCCAGAACTTAAAGTATAATAATAATAAAAGAATAGTGCTCCCACTTTAGCAACAACAAGAAAAAGCTAGACAAACTTTAAATTAACAACTTTTATTAAACTTATTAGAGAACTTAGGTTGTAGGGCAAACAACTATAGTTTACTCTTGAACAACATGGGTGTGAGGGGCACCAACTCCCCACCAATGCAATAAAAAATCTATGTATAAGTTTTGACTCTCCAAAAACTAAACAACTAATGCCTACTGTTGACCAGAAGCTTTACAAGTAACATAATTGATTAACAACTATTTTTTATATTATATGTATTATATACTGTATTCTTACAATAAAGTAACTTAGAGGAAAGGAAGTGTTATTAAGAAAATCATAAGGAAGAGAAAATACATTTAGAATAGGTACTGTATTTATCAATATCATAAGTTTGTGTTATCTGTTTACAAGATGAATCATGTCTGAAATGGTGGACAACTGCAGCTGCAGACCTTGATTTATAATATATACCATGCAATTCAGCTTTTTCTCATAATGTCATGATTTTTTTCTGCTTTTTAGGAACATTTCCAGCATCACTAGTGGCACTTTGTGTGGGTTCCATGATGCGATTTAAGGTTTTTGATATTGCATTAAACACGATGAAAAATATGTAAGGACCAGAGAGATCACTTTTTACTGCAATAAGCAATATGCTGGAGAGATGAACTGCTCATACTGAGACAACTAGTGTCACATGGCATTTTAAGCAGATATTTGCAACACTTGAGCTTGCTGCAATAGCAATAAGAGGTAGCTTTGAAATTATTTCAGAGTTCTAGTATGGATTGTAGTTAATATTATACAGTTATGGTTAAATACTGCATCTTTACAGTTTTTTGCATTTCTCTTGACTGCAAATGGCACCTGTACATTCTGTAAATATTTGTGTATATAAGTTTTAATATATTTTAACTTTTATGATTTGTATGCATTTTATGGTAGTAAATGATAATACAGACTAGTATCTATATATTTTCTACATATTCATGACTTACCTTTTCCTTAGTTTTTTCTGATATTTCTAGGCTAAAGCTGTTTGCATGATTTTTCAGATTGTCTTAAATCTCCAAAAACTTCCAATATATGTCTTGAAAAAAGTTTGTGCATAAGTTGACCCATGCAGTCTAAACCCATGTTACTGAAGGGTTAACTGTAATTTGAAATCTGGGGAAAGAAAGGTGCGTTTGGGGAGAAATAAGACCTGAATCTTTGCTTGCTTAGGGCAAACACCCTTGGAGGCCACTAAAGCCAATAGAAAGATTTTGCAAAACTTTTTAAATGAATTTCTGAAGGTTGAATATGGACTAATATGAAGGTAAAAAGCCCCCTGGGGCTACAGACAAGGTCTTTGTACCCTCTTTCAGCATTTTCCTCCATGACCTTACTAACCAACCACAGGGAAAATCAGAGTGAATCCAGAGAAAGCTTCCTTCAGGGTTCTTGCTGAAGAAAGGAAACAGCAGCCAAAGCCAAATGTCCTTTATTTATTTTATTGACAAAAGCCTGTAGAGGAAGAAGAGTAACAAAACTGTCAATTTAGGGCACTGGATGAAATTCACTGAGCTGGGGAAAGGGAACAGGGAAAAATCCCCAGACAACCCTACCTTTAGAGGAATGGAAGGAATATATGCCAGGCGTGCACAACTGCTGGAAGAGGGAGAGAAACACTTTTGAAGTTTATCCTGCAGAAGCTTATCCTGTACTGTGTTCACGGTACAAATAAGAGAACACTATATCTACTGTCCACACACCAGTTTGCCAAAATTTAAACTATATGACATGTAACGAGAAAAAATAACAGTAGATACAACTGGACAAACTGTAGGAGACAGATTCTCTCTGAGGAACAAAGATTGAGAAAAACCCTCTGGCAAATAGCCGATGCCCTAAATACCAAGTATCTCTAGAGAAATTTGAAGGTTTGGTGCACTGAAGGTAACCATAGCAACAATAAACTTCAAACCCAGTTTAACTACTGGCTAGATTAATGCTAACACCTACACTAAAGGCCTAGAAAAAAAAAATGTTCATCTCCAAGCATAAAACATTTATCTCCGTATCTCTTGTCCTGTACATGTTCAACATTCCGCATAAATTTATGAGGCATATGAGAAGACAAACACACATAGTCTCAAGAGACAAAGCAAGCGTGCTGATATATTTTAAATTATAAGTTTTAAAATGTATATTTTAAACCTTATGACAATCGCTAAAAGTTTTTCAAATATAAATGTTAAGTAAATAGTGGAAATGAAATGGAACCATTAAAATGCTCGTTAAACCCATAGAAGGCAGAAAAGGACGAAAAAAAGAAATAAAGAACAACTAGAAAATAACAAATATGGTAGATTTTGAATCCAAATATATCAATATTCATTTTAATGCTTAAACATGCCATTTAAAAGACAATGATTCTAAAATCCAATTTTGAAAAAAGCAAGACTCAACTACATGTTGTCTATAGGAAACAAACTTTAAATACAAAACTATAGATAAGCTGAAAATTAAAAAAAGGATATAGCTTACAAATGCCAACCAAAAGAAAGCTAGTGTAGTTGTACTAATTTCAACAACACAGATATAAAGGAATATTATTAGAGACAAAGAGTGGCATTACCCAATAATAAAGTAAAAATAAAGGCATTTCTCAAGAAGACATAATAATCCTAACTGTGTATGTACCTAAGACAGCTCTTCAAAATACATGAGACAAAAATTTATAGATCTGAAAGGAGAAATAGATAAATTCACAGCTATATTTGGAAACTTCAAAACTAATCTCTCAGTAATTGATAAAACAAGTGGGTATGATATTGGTAGCCTGAACCCTATCAACTGATTGACCTAACTGACATTTATAGAACAGTCAACACAACAGTAGCAGAATGCACACCATTTTCTTAAAAGTGGAAATGGGGCACTAATCCAAATAGCCCATGTTATGTGCCATGAGATGAACCTTAACGAATTTAAAGTAATAGAAATCATACAAAATATGATCACAAACCGTAACAGACTGAGGTGGAATAACATAAAAATATCTAGAAAATCCGCATTTGTTTGAAAATTATACAGTTCACTTCTATATAACCCATGAGACAATGACAAAATCTTAAGAGAAATTTAAAAATTTTTGACCAGGCGGGGTGGCTCATGCCTGTAATCCCAGCACTTTGGGAGGCTGAGGCAGGTGAATCACTTGAGATCAGGAGTTCGAGACCAGCCTGGCCAACATGGTGAAACCCCGTCTGTACTAAAATACCAAAATTAGCTGGGCATGTGGCATGCACCTGTAATCCCAGCTACTTGGGAGGCTGAGGTGAGAGAATTGCTTGAACACAGGAGGCAGAGGTTGCAGTGAGCCGAGATTGCGCCATTGCATTCTGGCCTAGTGACAGAGCAAGACTCTGTCTCAAAAATTATTTTTCTGAAATGAATAAAAATGAGACTATAGCATATCAAAATTTGAGACATGGTAATAACACAGAATTTGGGTGGAAATTTAGAGCATTATATGCTTACATTAGAAGAGATCTAAAATCAGTAAGCAAGGCTTACTTAAAACTAGAAGAGGAAATCAAACCCAAAGCAAGAATAGAGAAATAAATAATAAGGATTATAGCAACTATCAATAAAATTAAAGACAAAAGAAAACAGATAATCAATAAAACCAAAAGTGAGTTCTTTGAAAAGGTTAAAATCAATAAACATCTAGCCAAACCAGAAAAAAAAAAAAAAGATGAAGTATTGAAAACTGTGATTTAACACTCCCAAAGTAACTAATATTCTTAAGCATTTTCAGATATGAAAAGTAATCCCAAATCAAATTTAAAAATTAAGACAGAAATGGTCAACAAAACCTTAGGAAATATGAAATAAAAATCAACTGACCTCAAAGTCAGTCAATAAAAGACAAAATTATCTCAAAATAAAGATAAAATTACAAAGAACAAATATACTCAACTGACAACCCAATAACGGTGATTGGGAAAAGGGATGAGAATAACCAATAAAACAAACATTATGAAATGGAGTTTTTCTTTTAAAAAGCAGAGCAGAAAGTAATAAATATAGAAGACCAGCAAAGAAAATATAACAAAAGTTTAATTGAAGTCTCTAGAAAAGAAGAACAAAGCACTAAGCAGAAGTAATATTTAAAATTATAATTGAGTTAGCTTTTGTAAATAAAACTCTGAATCTATATATTTGAAGGACCTACTTTGTGTCTGGGAAAATTGGTAACTCAGATATGTTTTAGGAAATTTCTACTTTTAAGACAAAGGGAAAAAATCTGCTAGGCCAATATGCAAAAGACTAGATCATTTATAAAGGAAAAAAAAAAGGGTGGCATCAGAATTCTCACCCACAATGAAGCATCACAACATATATTAAATATGACAATGAACAAAACAAATACACTATAATATAATATGGCATGGTTGAGCCTACATGTCATCAACTGTAATCATAAATTTAGATAGGCTTAATTCATCTACTAAAATAAAAATATATTTACTTTTTCTCATCAAAGAACACAGTCAACAATATGAAACCACAACTCACTGAGTGGAGAAAAAATTTATAAATTATATATCTCTTAAAGGGTGAATATCCAGAATATATAAAGAATTCCTACAACTCAACAACAACAACAACCACAAAATAACTTAATTTTTAAAATGGGCAGATAATTTGAATAGACATTTCTTCAAAGAAGATATACCAGTTAGCCAATTAGCACATGAAACAATGCTCAACATTACCAATCATTAGGAAAATGTGAATTAAAACCATAATGAAAATACCACCTCACTTCCATTAGGATGACTACTGTCAAAAACAAAGCAAAACAAAAACTAGAAAATAACAAACGTTAGCAAGAATGTGGAGCAAGTGGAACATTTTTGCACTGTTGGTGCAAATTTAAAATGATACAGCTTCTGTGGAAAACAGTATGGTGGTTTCTAAAAAAAATTAAAAGTAGATTTACTATTTGATCTAGCAGTTTCACTTCTGGGCATATACCCAAAAGAAAGGAAAGCAGTGACTTGAGGTATTTGTATACTCATATTCATTGCCGCATTATTCATAAGAGCAAAAAGGAGGGAGCAACTGAATTGTCCTTCAACAGATGACTGGATAAACAAAATGTGGTATATACACCAAATGGAATATGATTCAGATTTGAAAAATAGGGAAATTCTGAACATGCTACAACATGGATGAACCTTGAGAATATTATGCTAAGTGAAGTAAGCCAAGCACAAAAAGACAAATACTGTATGATTCTATTTATATGAGGTACTTATACTATCAAATTCACAGAGGCAAAAGGGAGAATAGTGATTGTCAGAGGTTAAGGGAAAAGGGGATATAAGGAGTTATTGTTTAATGGGTTCAGAGTTTCAGTTGAGGAAGACAAAAAGTTCTGGAGATTAATGGTGGTGATGGTTGCACAACAATGTGAATCTACTTACTGCCACTGAACTGTACATGGAAAAATAGTTGATGTTAAGTGTTATGTAATCTGTATTTTACTACAATTAAAAAAACAAAAACTACATTTTCTAGTCTCCCTTGCAGGTAAGTTGGCCAAGTTTCCAAGTTCCAGTGAGTGAAAGATGATGGCACATTACATCTGTTGAAATACATATGGAATATTTTTTAATTGGCTATATGTTAAATCACAAGGAAAATCATAATGTCTTATAAAGTGGGGATAATAAAGCATCTTTTGATGACAATGAAGTAAAATAAAATTAATTAAAAAAATAAATGATCTTCTACTAATTTATATAAAAACTCTTTTTAAAACAACATAAAATAAAAGGGGAAATAAGTTCTCAGAGTGTGAGATGGGGAAAATCTGCCTCTCAATGCACATCTCCACTGGGGAATCTGAAAATCCAGATCACAGGAGAAGGCTTTAACCTTACCTGGAGCTGAAATAGATTTAGGGAACGGTGCAAAATATGAAAGTAGAAGTAGCCTGAGAAGAGCCATGTAGGCATTCTCAGTCTCCAGCTCAAGCCCAGGGAAGCCATCCCCGACTATATCTTACAAGCACCCTCAAGGAAGGCAGCCAGCAGAATTAGGGAAGAGTCACAAGGTGAAAGAAACTTCCAGCACTATCTTGTGTTAATTTCTAGTGGGAATAAATGCCCTTTAAAAGAATCTGTGGCACAAAAAGGAACTGCAGCAGAAACTAGCACAGACATGGGCACTTGGCATTACAGGAAGATGGGGAGGGGGGAGGGGCATGGCCTGAAAGCTGTGCTTGCTTTCTCAGTAGGAAAGCTTATGACTTGGGGCAGTTGCTCAGCAAGGATACCTCCCCCCATCAACTCAGTAAATTAAAAACTGGAGAAAAAGAAAATAAATAAATAAATTGTACACCGTGAGAGAACGAGATCAGCTTCAAGAGATCCCTGCCATTCCAATTCCATAGGAGACAGTGTCTACTCACCCACACACAAAGAACATAACTACAATAACCAACATCAGCAAAAGTCAGTGCTTTTGGAGGAAGTCATACAACTAAGGAACTCATACAAAGTCTTCACCTCTACAAGAACTAAAAGTCAAAATAGGCAAAAATAAACATTAAAGTATGATCCATAAGGGGGAAAAAAGTAATTCTAAGCAAAAAATACCATACATAAACAGTCCAGTAAAATATTCAAAAACAATTTGAAGAAATAGTCTACCCAAATGAGAAGGAACCAGGAAAGTAATTCCAGTAATATGATAAAATAGGGTTCTCTAAAACCCCTAAATGATCACACTAGCTCTCCAACAATGGATCCAACCCAAGAAGAAATCTCTGAACTGCCAGATAAAGAATTCAGATTGATTATTGAGCTACTCAAGGAAATACCAGAGAAAGGTGAAAACCAACTTAAAGAAATTAAAAAATATATATAGGGTATGGGTGAAAAATTTTCCAGAGAAATAGATATCATAAAGAAAAAACAATCACAACTTCTGGAAATGAAAGACACACTTAGGGAAATACAAAATACAGTGGAAAGTTTCAACAATAGACTAGAACAAGTAGAAGAAAGAACTTTAGAGCTTGAAGACAAGGCTTTCAAATTAACCCAATCAGACAAAGACAAAGAAAAAAGAAATTTAAAAAATGAACCAAGTCTCTAAGAAATATAGGGTCATGTGAAATGGCCAAACCTAAGAATAATTGGTGTCCCTGAGGAAGAATAGAAATCAAAAGTTTGGAAAATTTATTTGAGGGAATAATTGAGGAAACTTCCCTGGCCTTATTAGAGATCTAGACATTCAAATACAAGTAACTCAAAGAACTCCTGGGAAATTCATCACAAAAAGATCATCACCAAGGCACATAGTCATCAGGTGGTCCAAAGTCAGGATGAAGGAAAGAATCTTTAGAGCTGTGAGACAAAAGTATCAGGCAAGCCATAAAAGAAAACCTATCAGATTAGCAGCAGATTTGTCAGCAGAAACTTTACAAGCCAGAAGGGATTGGGGCCCCATCTTTAGCCAACTTAAACAAAATACTTGTCAGCCAAGAATTTGCTATCCAGCAAAACTAAGCTTCATTAATGAAGGAGAGAGAGGTAAAGTCTTTCAGACAAACAAATGCTGAGAGAATTTGCCACTAATACGCCAGCAGTACTGGAAGTGCTAAAAAGGAGTTTCAAATCTTGAAACAAAACCTCAAAATACACTAAAATAGAAACTCCTTAAACTCATTAGGACCTATAAAACAATAATACAATGAAAAAACAAACAACCAAACAAGGTATTTAGGCAATAACTTACATGATGAATAGAACAGTACCTCACCGGCTGGGTGCAGTTGCTCAGTCCTGTAATACCAGAGCTTTTGGGAGGCCAAGGCAGGTGGATCACTTGAGGTCAGGAGTTCAAGACAAGCCTGACCAACATGGTGAAACCCCGTCTATACAGCAAATGCAAAATTAGTCAGGCATGGTGGCTTATGCCTGTAATCTCAGCTACTTGGGAGGCTGAGGCAGGAGAATCACTTGAACCTGGGAGGTGGCGGTTGCAGTGAGCCAAGATCGTGCCATTGCACTCCAGCCTGGAAAACAAGAGTGAAACTCCGACTCGAAAAGAAAAAGAAGAAGAGAAGAGAAGAGAAGAGAAGAGAAGAGAAGCGGAGGAGAAGCTAGGGGAAGGGAGGGGAGGGGAGAAGGAAAGGAAGAAAGGAAACAGTACCTCACTTCTCAATACTAACATTGAATGTAAATGGCCTGAGATTGTGCCATTGCACTCCAGCCTGGGCAACAAGAGTGAAACTCTGTCTTGAAAAGAAAAGAAGAAAACAAAAGAAGAGAAAAGAAAAGAAGAGAGGAGAAGAGAGGGGAGGGGAGGGGAAGGGATAGGAGCGGGGAGGGAAGGGGAGGGGAGAGGAGGGAACAGTATCTCACATCTCAGTACAAACATTGAATGTAAATAGTCTGAATCTGGGAGGTGGAGGTTTCAGTGAGCCGAGATCACGCCATTGCACTCCAGCCTGGGCAACAAGAGTGAAACTCCGAGAAGAGAAGAGGAGAGGAGGAGGGAGGGAAGGGAGAGAGGGGAGGGGAGGAGAAGGGGGGGAGAGAAGGGGAGTGAGGAGAGGAGGAGGGGAAGGGGAGAAGAAAGGGGAGGGGAGAAGGAAAGGGGAGGGAGAAAGAAAGGAAACAATATCTCACATCTCAATACTAACATTGAATGTAAATGGCCTAATGGGCTGACTTAAAAGATACAAAATGGCAAAATGGATAAAACCTCACCAACTGGCTGGGCGAGGTGGCTCATGCCTGTAATCCCAGCACTTTGGGAGACCAAGGTGGGCAGATCACTTGAAGCCAGGAGTTCAAGACCAGCCTGGCCAACATAGTGAAACCTCTTCTCTACTAAAAATACAAAAATTAGCTGGGCGTGGTGGTGGGTGCCTATAATCCCACCTACTGGAGAGGATGAGGCAGGAGAATTGTTTGAACCCAGGAGGCAGTTGGAGGCTGCAGTAAGCTGAGATTGTTCCACTGCACTCCAGCCTGGGCGATAAAGTGAGACCCTATCTCAAAGAAAACAAAAAACAAACACGAACAAACAAAAAAACAACCAAGTGTCCACCATCTTTAAGAGATTCACCTAACACATAAGGACTCACATAAACTTAAGGTAAAGGGGTGGAAAAACATATTCCATGCAAACATAAACCAAAAGCAACCAGGAGTAGCTATTCTTATGTCAGTCAAAATAGACTTTAAAGCAACAACAGTTAAAAAAAAAAAAAAAAAAAAAAAAAACAAGGAAAATACTGCAATCCTAAATATATATGTACCTAACACTGGTGCTCCAAAACTTATGAAACAATTACTACTAGACCTAACAAATGAAAGAGAGATCGCAACACAATAATAATGGGGGACTTCAGTATTCCACTGACAGCACTAGACAAATCATCAAGACAGAAAGGCATCAAAGAAATGGTAGACTTAAACTATACCCTAGACCAAGTGGACTTAATACATATTTACAGAATATTCTACCCAAGTGCAGAACATACATGCTTCTCATCATGTGGAACATTGATGAGAAGAACATACATGCTTCTCATCATGTGGAACATTCTCCAAGATAGACAATATGATAGGCCACAAAATAAGTCTCAATAAATTTAAGGAAATCAAAATCATATCAAGTATATTCTCAGACTATGGTGGAATAAAACTGGAAATTTATTTTAAAAGGAGTCCTCAACACTAAAAAATAAATGGAAATTAAATAATCTGCTCTTGAATTATCTTTGGGTTAATAAGGAAATCAAGATTTAAATTTAAAAATTATTTAAACTAAACAATAATCGTTACACAACTTATCAAAACCTTTGGGATAAAGCAAAGCTGTGCTAATAGAAACAGCATTAAATGTCTACATCAAAAAGTCTGAAGGAGCACACCTCAAAGAACTAGAGAAACAAGAACAAACTAAATCCAAACCCAGCAGAAGAAAAGAAGTAACAAAGATCAGTGCAGAACTAAATGAAGTTGAAACAAAAAAGATCCAAAGGATAAATGAAACAAAAAGCTGGTTCTTTGAAAAGATACACAAAATTGATAGACCATTAGTAAGATTAACCAAGAAAACAAGGGAGAGGATCCAAACAAGCTCAATTAGAAATGAAAGGAGAGATATTACAACCAATACCTTAGAAAAACCAAAGATCATTCAAAGCTACTATTAATGACAGACCAATATCCCCGATGAACATAGATGCAAAAACTCCTTAGCAAAATACTAGCTAACCGAATTTAACAGCATATCAAAAATATTATACATCATGATCAAGTGGATTTCATACCAGTGAAGCAGGGACTTAACATACGTGGGTGAATATATATAATACATCACATAAACAGAATTTAAAACAAAATTGGTGAGGAAAAGTACTTGACAAAATCCAGCATCCCATTAATATAAAAACCCTCACAAAATTGGCATAGAAAGGACATATGTGAAAGTAATAAAAATCATCTAAGACAAACCCACAGTCAACATCATACTGAAGAGAGAAAAGATGAAACCATTCCCGCTGAGAACTAGAACAATACAAGGATGCCCACTTTCACCGCTTCTGGTCAACATAATACTGGAAGTCATAAATTAAGCAAGCAGACAAGAGAATAAAATGAAAGGCATCCAGATTGGAAAAGAGGAAGTCAAACTGTTGCTGTACACCAATGATATGATTGTATACTTAGAAAACCCTAAAGACTAATCCAGAAAGCTCCTAGATTTGATAAATAAATCAGTAAAGTTTCAGGACAAAACAAATCAGTGTACCCAAATAAGTAGCACTGGTATACACCAACAGCAACCAAGCTGAGAATCAAATCAAGAACACAGCCTCTTTTACAACAGCAAGCAAGCAAGAAAAAGAGAGAAAAAAAAATGGGAAGAAAGAAAAGAAAAGAAAAGAAAAAAAAAGAAAGAAAGAAAGAAAGAAAGAAAGAAAGAAAGAGAAAGAGAGAGAAGAAAAGAAAAGAAAGAGAGAGAAAGAAAAGGAAGGAAAGAGGAGGAGGAAAGAAAGAAAAGGAAAAGAAAGAAAGAAAAGAAAGAAAGAAAGAGAAAGAGAAAAGAGAAAGAAGAAAAGAAAAGAAAGAAAAAGAGAAAATCCTCCCTAACTCATTTTATGAGCCCAGCATCATCCTGATACCAAACCCTGGTAAAGACACAACAAAAAAAGAGAATTTTAGACCAAAATCTCTGACGAACATTGATGCGAAAATCTCAATAAAATACTGGCAAAACAAATCCAGCAGCACATCAAAAAGCTTACCCACCATGATCAAGTTGGCTTCATCTCTGGGATGCAAGGCTGGTTCAACGTACACAAATCAATAAATGTAATCCATCACATAATCGGAACCAATGATGAAAACTACATGATCATCTCAATAGATGCAGAAAAGGACTTTCACACAATTCAACAGCCCTTCATGCTAAAAACTCTCGATAAGCTAGGTATTCATGGAACATATCTCAAAACAGAAAGAGCTATTTATGACAAATCCACAGCCAATATCATACTGAATGGGCAACAACTAGAAGCATTTCCTTTGAAAACTGGCACAAGACAGGGATGCCCTCTCTCACCACTCCTATTCAACATAGTGTTGGAAGTTCTGGCCAGGACAATCAGGCAAGAAAAAGAAATAAAGGGTATTCAGTTAGGAAAAGAGGAAGCCATATTGTCCCTGTTTGCAGATGACATGATTGTATATTTAGAAAACCCCGTTATCTTCACCTAAAATCTCCTTAAGCTGATAAGCAACTTTAGCAAAGTCTTAGGATATAAAATCAATATGCAAAAATCACAAGCATTCCTATACACCAATAACGGACAAGCAGAGAGCCAAATCATGAGTGAACTCCCATTCATAATTGCTACAAAAAGAATAAAATAGTTAGGAATATAACTTACAAGGGATGTGAAAGACCTCTTCAAGAAGAACTAGAAAGCACTGCTCAGTGAAATTAAAGAGGACACAAAAAATGGAAGAACATTCCATGCTCATGGATAGGAAGAATCAACATCTTGAAAATGGCCATACTGCCCAAGGTAATTTATAGATTCAATGCCATCCCCATCAAGCGACCAATGACTTTCTTCACAGAATTAGAATAAACTACTTTAAAGTTCATGTGGAACCAAAAAAGAACCTGTATAGCCAAGACATTCCTAAGCAAAAAGAACAAAGCTGGAGGCATCATGCTACCTGACTTCAGACTATACCACAAGGCTACAGTAACCAAAACAGCACAATACTGGTACCAAAACAGAGAAATAGACCATGGAACAGAACAGCGACCGATCTTTGACAACTGACAAAAAGAAATGGGGAGGGTTCTTTTAATAAATGGTGCTGGGAAACTGGTAGCATATGTGAAGTGAACTTGATCCTTCCTTCAGCTTTATACAAATTAATTACGATGGCTTAAGTCTTAAATGTTAGACCTAACCATAAAA
This sequence comes from Rhinopithecus bieti, assembly GCF_001698545.2. Taxonomy (NCBI): domain Eukaryota; kingdom Metazoa; phylum Chordata; class Mammalia; order Primates; family Cercopithecidae; genus Rhinopithecus; species Rhinopithecus bieti. The sequence goes on along the minus strand of NW_016803631.1, from coordinate 1,143,339 downwards.
ACCTGAAGAAACGAGCTTCTCATTCAACTAGGATGGGAGGATTAATGTCTAAACACCAAAAAAACAATGGCAAAAAAAAACGGCCAAAATTGCAAATGGGTCTACTATAAAGAGCTTCTGCATCAGCAAACGAATACATCGAGTGACGGCAACCTACGAATGGGAGAAAATTTTTGCATCTACTCTTTGGCAAAGCTAACTATCCGAATTCTGCAAAGAACTCAAAAAATTTCAGAAAAAACATCCATCAAAAGTCGGTGAAGGATATGACAGGGGTTTCAAAAGAACATTTATGGCGCCAACAGAACACGAAAATGCGTTTAATATTCTTATCACCGTAACAGGACACAGTCATCACGAGTGAATCCCATTCCAATGGCTTCAAGATATAAAATCTAGGATCCACTTCAAGGGATTGAAGGACCTCTTCAGGTAACTCAACCCTGCTCATGGAAATAAAAGATGACACAACAATGAAGAACATTCTATACTCATGAATAGAAGAGTCAGTATCGTGAAATGGCCGTCTGCCAAGGTTATTTATAGATTCAATGCCATCCCATCCGCTACCAATGACTTTCTTCACAGAATTGGACAAAATACTTTAAAGTTCTTATGGACCAAACGGCCCATCCCACCACATAGCAAGCAATCCTAGCCAACAGACAAGCTGGAGGGCATCACGCTACTGACTTCAAACTGTGCTCAAGGGGCTGCAGTAACCAAAGTGCATGGTACTGGTACCGAACAGAATGTAGACAATGGACGAAAGAGGCCTCAGAAATAATACCACATTACACCTCTGATTTGGCAACTGACAAAACAAGCAATGGGGAGGTTTCCTGTTTATAAATGGTGCTGGGAAAATGGCTAGCCATATGTGGAAAGCTGAAACTGGATTCTTCCTTCCTTAAACAAATTAATTAAGATAATTAAAGACTTAATGTTAGACTAAAACATAAAAACCCTATAATACTATGCAGCCTTAAAAAAGGATGAGTTCGTGTCCTTTGTAGGGAATGGATGAAGAGGAACATCTATCTCAAGGACAAAAAATCAAACCAAGTGTTCTCTATAGGGGGAAATTGACAAATGGGAAACTTGGACAGGAAGGGGAACATCACACATGGGGGCTGTATGGGTTTGGGGGATGGGGAAAAGGATAGCATTAGGAGTATACTAATGTAAATGGGTTAATGGGGCCAGCACCTACATGGCACATGTTATATGTAAAACCTGCCGTTGTGCATGTACCTAGACTTAATATTAAAGTATAATAAAAAAATAATAATAATAAAAAGAAATTTTAGGTACTTGTTTTAGTAAATGTTTTATTGAAATAAAATGACATTTCCTACAATTTACCCATTTACAGTATACGATTCAGTGATTTGGGGTATGAGTATATTCACTGAATTTTGTAACCATCACCAAATCAATGTTTCGATATTTTTGTTACTCTAAAAAGAAACGATGTACCTATTACCAGTTACTCCCCTTTCTCTTCAAACCTCGTGATTCTAGGCAATAACTACTTTATTCTTTGTATATATGAATTTGTCTATTATGGCCATTTCAAAGCAATAAAACCATACAATATTTGGTATTTTGTCACTGGCTTTTTTCACTTAACAAAATTCTTTCAAGGTTCATTCATGTCATACGAGTACTTTATTCCTTTTTATTGGTAAATAAGATTACATTTTATCATATTTTATTTATTCATTTTCAGTGCTTTTGAGGCCTAGGCAGGAGGATTGCTTGAGCCCAGGAGTTCAAGGCTGCAGTGAGCTATGATCATGTCACTGCACTCCCTATCTTGAAAAAGAAAAAAATAGCTTTGTGTTTAACGTTTAGATGACATAACAGACTGCTATAAGAAGTGGCCTCATAGAATGAGTTGGGAAGTGTTTCCTACTCTTCTGTTCTTTGGAGAATTTGTGAAAAAATGGTACTAATTCTTCCTCAAATGTTCGGTAGAACTCAACAGTGAAGCCCTCTGGTCCTGGGCTACTCTTTGTGAGAGGTTTTTCCAATTACAAATTCATTTCATTACTTGTTATGTCTATTCATATCTTCTAAAGTCAGTTTTGATAGTTTGTGTTTTTCTAGGAATTTATACATTTTGTACAGGTTATCTAATTTATTGGAATATTGTTATTCATAATACTCCATTACAATCTTTTTAATTCTCTGAGATAGGTCCCTCTTTTCACCTTTTTTTTTTTTTCTTTTTTTTTCTTTTTTTTTTTTTTAGACAGAGTCTAGCTCTGTCACCAGGCTGGAGTGCAGTGGTGAGATCTTGGCTCACTGCAACCTCCTCCTCCCAGGTTCAAGCGATTCTTCAGCCTCGGCCTCCCGAGTAGCTAGGACTTCAGGCACACGCCACCATGCCCAGCTAAATTTTGTATTATTTTATACAAAAATTAGATGGGGTTTCATTATGTTGGCTAGGATGGTCTTGATCTCTTGACCTCGTGATCTGCCCGCCTCGGCTTCCCAAAGTGCTGGGATTACAGGTGTGAGTCACCAAGCCCGGGCTTTACTCTTGATTATAATGTTAGTTTCTCTTCTTGTCTTGGTCAACCTAGCTAAAGTTTTGTCAATCGTTTTGACCTTTTCAAAGAACCAACTTTTTTTTCAGCTTTATTGAGTTACAAGAGACAAAAACTGATTATATTTAAGGTATGCAACTCAATATTTTATATAAATTAACATCCATCACTTCACATAATTGTCATTTTCTTCCTTTTCCCCTTCCCTTCTTCACCCTCACAACCACCATTCTACTTTCTCTAAGTGTATTTTCACTTTTGCATATGTGAGATCATGCAATATTTGTCTTTCTGTGTCTGAATTGTTTCACTTAGCATAATATCCTCCAGGTGCATCCAAGTTGTCATAAATCTCAGGATTTACTTTTTTATAAAAGCTGAATAATATTTCAGTGTATTAGTGTGTGTGTGTATCATATTTTCTTGATCTGTTCATCTTTTGATGGACAGCTTTTAGGTTGTGTTCATATCTTGGCTATGTGAATAATATTGCAGTGAACACAAGAATATAAATATGTCTTTGAGATACTGATTTCCTTTGGATATATACCCAGAAATGAGATTGCTGGATCTGTGGGAGTTCTATTTTTAATTTTTGAGGAATCTTCGTACCATTTTCTGTAATGGCTGTACCAATTTACATTCCCATCAGCAATGCACAAGGGTTCCCTTTTCTCCACATTCTTGCCAACATTCGTTATCTTTTGTCTTTGATAATAGCCATTCAAACAGGTGAGATGATTTCTTGTGGTTTTGATATGCATTTCCTTAATAATTAGTAATGTTAAACACTTTTTCATACATTTGTTGACCCTCTGTATGTCATCTTTGAGATATGTCTATTCAACCCTTTTACCCAGTTTTTAATTGGGCTGTTCAGTTTATTGCTATTGAGTTGTTTGAATTTCTTATATAATTTAGATATTAACCCCTTATCAGACATAAGGTTTAAATATTTTTTCCCATTCTGTAGGTTATTTTGTCACTCTATTGCTTGTTTTCTTTGCTCTGCAGATGCTTTTTAGTTTGATTCAATCCCACTTAACTTTGTAATATATTTTGAAATCAGAAAGTGGGATGCCTCCAGCATTGTTATTCTTGTTCAATATTACTTTGGCTATTTGGGGTCTTTTGTGGTTCCACGTGAATTTTAGGATTTTTTTTCTATTTCTGTAAAGTATTTCATTGGTATTTTCATAGGGATTTCATTGAATCTGTGGATCACTTTGGATAGCATGGGGATTTTTAACAATATCAATTCTTTTTTTTTTTTTTTTCTTTTAAGACAGTCTTGCTCTATCACCCAGGCTGGAGTGCAGTGGCACGATCTTGGCTCACCGCAACCTCTACCTGCTGGGTTCAAGCAATTCTCCTGCCTCAGCCTTCCACATAGCTGAGATTACAGACACCCACCACTATGCCTGGCTAAATTTTTTTGTATTTTTAGTAGAGATGGGATTTCACCATGTTGGTCAGGCTGGTCTCCAACTTTTTACCTCAGGTAATCCACCCGCCTCGGCCTCCCAAAGTGCTGGGATTACAGGCATGAGCCACCACACTCAGCAATATTAATTCTCCCAGTCCATAAAAACGGATGTCTTTCCTTTTATTTGTGTTCAAAGAACCAACTTTTGATTATTTGTTTTGTATTTATTTTTTCTTTTATACTTCATTAATTTCTGCTATAATCTTTATTTCCTTTTTTCTGTTTTCTTTCAGTTTAGTTTGTTTTTCATTTTTCTATGTTTTAATGTGGATGGTGAGGATGTTGATTTGAGTTTTTTTCTTTTCTTTTCTTTTCTTTTTTTCTTTTTTTGAGATGGGTCTCATTTCAAAAAAAAGCAGGAGTGCGGTGGTGTGATCATGGATCATGGCTCAAGTGATCCTCCCACCTCAGCCTTTCAAGTAGCTGGGATTACAGGCATGTGTTACTATGCCCAGATTATTGATTGATTGATTGATTGATTGATTGATTGAGACAGGGTCTCCCTATGTTACCCAGTCTGGTCTCGATACCCCGGACTCAAGCAATCTTTCCATCTCAGCCTCCCAAAGTGCTGGGATTACAGGTGCAACCCACTGTGCTCAGCATTTTTTTTTTTTTTTTTTTTTAACATACTTGCTTATACCTATAAATTTTCCTCTCAGCATTTCTTAAGCTGCATACTGGAGTTTTTAGTATGTTGTATCTTCATTTCATTCTTCACAAAGTATTTTTGGTTTCTTTCATTTGTTATTCAGTCAGATATTAGTATAGCCACTGAAGATTTCTTATGGCTGCTATTTCCATTTTATGTCCCTTTTTACTACTTGCTTTAACCTTTTGTGTATCTTTGATCTAAAGCATGTCTCCTGTAGAAAGCATATAGTTGGATACTATTTGTTTGTTTTGTGCAGTCATACTATATCTTCCTTTTGATTGGAATGTTTAATCAATTCACATTTAATGTTATTGTTGGTAATGTTAGATTGATGGCTGTAAATTTAGTTTTTATTTTCCATATGTTCATGCCTTTTTTCTCTGCACTCCTCCTTTACTGATTTTTTAAACATTAAATGAATATTTATTTATTTATTTACTTTAAGTTCTGGGATACATAGGCAGAACGTGCAGGTTTGTTACATAGGCATACATGTGCCATGGTAGTTTGCTGCACCTATCAACCCATCATCTGGGTTTTAAGCCCCACATACATTAGGTATTTGTCCTCATACTCTCCCTCCCCTTGCCCCCTACCCCACAGCAGGCCCCGATATGTGATGTTCCCCTCCCTGTGTCCATGTGTTTTCATTGTTCAGCTCCCAATTATGAGTGAGAACATGCAGTGCTTGGTTTTCTGTTCCTATGTAAATTTGCTGAGAATGATGGCTTCAAGCTTCATCTATGTCCCTGCAAAGGACATGAACTCATCCTTTTTTATGGCTGCACAGGATTCCAAAGTGTATATGTGCCACATTTTCTTTATTCAGTCTATCACTGATGGGCATTTGGGTTGTTTCCAAGTCTTTGCTATTGTGAATAGTGCTGCAATAAACATATGCATCTGTGTGTCTTTATAGTAGAATGATTTACAATCCTTTGGGTATATACACAGGAGTGAGATTGCTGGGTCAAATGGTATTTCTTGTTCTAGATCCTTGAGGAACCACCACACTGTCTTCCACATTGATTGAATTAATTTACACTGCCACCAACAGTGTAAAAGCATTTCTATTTCTCCACAGACTCACCAGCATATGTTCTTTCCTGACTTTTTAATAGCCATTCTAACTGGTGTGAGATGGTATCTCATTTTGGTTTTGATTTGCATTTCTCTAACAACCAGTGATGATGAATATTTTTTCATGTTTCTTGGCTACATAAATGTCTTTTGAGAAGTGTCTGTTCATATGCTTCTCCCACTTTTTGATGTTTTTTTCTTCTTGTAAATTTGTTTAAGTTCCTTGTAGATTCTGGATATTAGACCTTTATCAGGTGGATAGCTTGTAAAAATTTTCTCCCATTTTGTAGGTTGCTTGTTCACTGTGATGATAGTTTCTATCACTGTGCAGAAGCTCATAAGTTTGATTAGATCCCATATGCCAATTTTGGCTTTTGTTGCCATTGCTTTTAATGTTTTAGTCATGAAGTCTTTGCCCATGCCTATGTCCTGAATGGTATTACCTAGGTTTTCTTCTAGGGTTTTTATGGTTTTAGGTCTAACATTTAAGTCTCTAATCCGTCTTGAATTAATTTTCGTATAAGGAGTAAGGAAAGGATCCAGTTTCAGCTTTCTACTTATGGCTAGCCAATTTTCCCAGCACCATTTATTAAATAGAGAATCCTTTCCCCATTGCTTGTTTTTGTCAGGTTTGTCAAAGATCAGATGGCTGTAGATG
>NW_016803631.1:1128349-1136072 GCF_001698545.2 Rhinopithecus bieti | reverse complement strand
TTTTTTGTATTCTTTAGTAGAGACGGGGTTGCACCGTGTTAGCCAGGATGGTCTCGATCTCCTGACCTCGTGATCCGCCCGTCTTGGCCTCCCAAAGTGCTGGGATTACAGGCTTGAGCCACCACGCCTGTCCAATCATGTGGTTTTTGTCATTGGTTCTTTTTATGTGATGGATTATGTTTATTGACTTGTGTATGTTGAGCCAGCCTTGCATCCCAGGGATGAAGCCGACTTGATCATGGTGGGTAAGCTTTTTGGTGTGCTGCTGGATTTTGTCTGCCAGTATTTTATTGAGGATTTTGTATTGATGTTCATCAGGGATATTGGCCTGAAATTTTCTTTTTTTGTTGTGTCTCTGCCAGGTTTTGGTATCAGGATGATGCTGGCCTCAGGAAATGAGTTAGGGAGGAGTCCCTCTTTTTCTATTATTTGAAATAGTTTCAGAAGGAATGGTTCCAGCTCCTCTTTGTACCTCTGGTAGAATTTGTCTGTGAATCCATCCATTCTTGGACTTTTTTTGGTTGGTAGGCTATCAATTACTGCCTCAATTTCAGAGCTTGTTCTTGGTTCATTCCAGGATTCAACTTCTTCCTGTTTTAGTCTTGGGAGGTTGTATGTGTCCAGAAATTTATCCATTTCTTCTAGATTTTCTAGTTTACTTGTGTAGAGGTGCTTATATTATTCTCTGATGGTAGTTTGTATTTCTGCGGAATCAGTGGTGATATCCCCTTTATCATTTCTTATTGTGTCTATTTGATTCTTCTGTCTTTTCTTCTTCATTAGTCTAGCCAGCAGTCTATTTTGTTAATCTTTCCATAAAACCAGCTCCTGGATTCACTGATTTTTTGAAGGGTTTTTCATGTCTCTTTCTTCTTCAGTTCCACTCTGATCTTAGTTATTTCTTGTCTTCTGCTAGCTTTTGAATTTGTTTGCTCTTTCTTCTCTAGTTTTTTTCATTGTGATGTTAGTGTGTTGATTTTTTATCTTTCTCACTTTCTGATGTGGTCATTTAATGCTATAAATTCTGCTCTTAACACTGCTTTAGCTGTGTCCCAGAGATTCTAGGTTTGTTGTCTCTCTCTTTGTTCTCATTGATTTCAAAGAACTTTTTTATTTCTGCCTTAATTTTATTATTTACCCAGTAGTCATTCAGGAGCAGGTTATTCAGTTTCCATTAGTTGTGCAGTTTTGAGTGAGTTTCTTAATCCTGAGTTCTGATTTGATTGCACTGTGGTCTGAGAGACTGTTTGCTACGATTTCCATTTGTTTGCATTTGCTGAGGAGTGCTTTGCTTCCAATTATGTGGTCGATTTTAGAATAAGTGTTACGTGGCACTTAGAAGAATGTATATTCTATTGATTTGTGGTGGAGAGTTCTGCAGTTGTCTATTAGGTCCTCTTGGTCCAGGGCCGAGTTCAAGTCCTGAATATCCTTGTTAATTTTCTGTCTTGTTGATCTGTCTAATATTGATAGTGGGGTGTTAAATTCTCCCACTATTACTGTGTGGGAGTCCAAGTCTCTTTGTAGGTCTCTAAGAACTTGTCTTATGAATCTGAGTGGGATATTGACTCATATCCCAGTGTGTGGATACTCCTCTGTTGGGTGCATATATGTTTAGCATAATTAGCTCTTCTTGTTGCATTGATCCCTTTACCATTATGTAATGCCCTTCTTTCTCTTTTTTGATCTTTGTGGTTTAAAGTCTGTTTTATCAGAGACTAGGATTGCAGCCCCTACTGTTTTTTTGCTTTCCATTTGCTTGGTAAATATTCCTCCATCCCTTTATTTTGAGCCTAGTGTGTCTACATGTGAGATGGGTCTCCTGAACGCAGCACACTCATGGGTCTTGATTCTTTATCCAATTTGCCAGTCTTGTCTTTAATTGGGGACTTTAGCCCATTACCATTAAGGGTTAATATGGTAATGTGTGAATTTGATCCTATCATTATGATGCTGGCTGGTTATTTTGCACATTAGTTGATGCAGTTTCTTCATAGTGTCATTGGTTTTTATATGTTGGTATGTTTTTGCAGTGACTGGTACTGTTTGTTTTGGTTTTTTTCTCCCCCCATATTTAGTGCTTCCTTCAGGAGCTCTTGTAAGGTAGGCTGGGTGGTGACAATATCCCTCAACATTTGCTTATCTGGAAAGCATTTTATTTCTCTGCTTATTAAACTTAGTTTGGCTGGATATGAAATTCTCGTTTGAAAATTCTTTTCTTTAAGAATGTTGAATATTGGCTCCCTCCTGGTTTCAAGGGATTCTCGTGCCTCAGCCTCCCAGGTAGGTGGGAATACAGGCACTTGCTACCACACCTGGCTAATGTTTGTGGTTTTAGTAGAGACAGGGTTTCACCATGTTGGCCAGACTGGTCTCCTGACCTCAGGTGATCCACTCACCTTGGCCTCCCAAATTACTGAGATTACAAGCATTAGCCATTGTGCTTGACTCTTCTTCTCCTTTTTTTTTTTTTTTTTTTTTTTTGTCCAGTTTTCGTTATACATGTTATATCTCTATGTTCTGCAAACCCAATAATACATTGTTTAAATTAAATTATTATGAAATCTTATATAATTGTATGTCTTTTAAGGATGTTGACAAAATGTAGATCCTGTATATATTCATATAATCTGTTACATTGATGTTTTGCTTATCATTTTGGTTTTCTTCATTTGTTGCTGTAGATTCAAATTACCAACTGTGGTATCTTTTCCTTGTTCCAATATTGCTTTGCTCTTACCCACCTCCTTTGTGTTGTTACTGGCAAATATATATACAGATCTCACAATACAATTACATACATATTGTCTTATATAATTGATTTTGAATCGGTTAAAAGGTGCTTGGAGAATAAATATGCAATTGTGCCATTGTAATTGTCTACCTAGTTACCTTTACTGGTACGCTGTTCTTTGTGTAGATTTGAATTACTTGCTGGGGTCACTTTCTTTCACCCTGAAGGACTTTCCTTAGTACTTTTGTAAGATAGCTCTGTTATCAACAAATTCTCTCAGTTTTGTTTATCTGGAGATGTCTTTGTTTCATCTTTATTTTGAAAGACAGTTTTGCTCAACATAAGACTCTTGATTAGCAGATTTTTTTTTCTTCTACTGTTTTGAATATGTCATTTCACATTCCATTGCCTTTCAGCCTCCATTGTTTCTGAAAATTAGCTGATAATCTTAATAGGGCTCCTTTGTACACACTGTTTTCAAGGTGTCTTTTTTTCTTTTAAACATGTTTACTGGGATGTGTCTGAGTAGAGATTTCTTTATCCTGCTTGAAGTTTACTGAACTTCTTAAAGCATAGATAATGTTTTCATCAAATTTAGGAAAGTTTTCAACCATTATTTTAAGAAATATTTGTATTCCTTTCTTTCCTTTTCTTCTTTTATTTCCATTATATATATTCTTGTCATTAATGGCATTCGACATTTCTTTGAGATTGTTCATACTCCTTCATTCTTTTTTTCTGTTTTTTTTTTTTCTGTGCTGTTTCAATAATCTTCTTCTTCCAGCATCAGTCTCTTACACCCTCAAAATTGCTCTATTAAATGAAGTCACATAAATATTTTGAAACATTGCTTTACACTCATCACTCCCTAACTTGAAAATTTCTTATAACTCTCCATTTTCTATATTGAAAATAAGTTTAGAGATTGCCATTGATTAGCTATTTTGTACCTCATTAACATTATTTCCCCTATTCCCCTTCATGAATCTTTTAATCTAGTCAAATTGGCCTGTCAATAAAACCAGTTTTAATATCAACCTCTACAGCACTTTATGCTTATCACTCATTTCATTATAGTACCTCATAATGTCATTTTAACTTATTTTTTAATATAGTGAATTTTAAGCCTCTGGAATTTAGTTTTTTAATACCCTAACACTTGGTACACTACTCTGAATGTTAGGAATGTAATTGTTGATAATATTGTTATATACAACATGACATTGAATCATGTTTCAATTACTGACAGTCAATAAATATAATCGAAGCACAAAATTCTCTCCCAAGAATAAATTGTTAGAAGGAAATTGAAGGAAAATGTTAACGAGAAAATTGTGTAATTGTTCTTTCCCACTGAAATCAATTGATGGCTCTGATGTATATTGATTAAAATGCTTTAATATGTACAAACAACTGCAAATATACTGTTTTGCTCAATTAATGATTTGACAATTTAGTGAAGTGCTGGATGGAAAAGACATATAAACTAAGGGGAGTGGATCTCTCCCCTGGCTGTGTCACTTTTTTTATTTCTCTATTCCCACATCATTACTAAAGCCAGTAATCTCCAACCATCTAGTTCTCAATCTTAAGACTATTGTTCAGGGCCGGGCTTGGTGGCTCACGCCTGTAATTCTAGCACTTTGGGAGGCTGAGAACGGGTGGATCACGAGGTCAGGAGATAGAGACCATCCTGGCTAACACAGTGAAACCCTGTCTCTATTAAAATACAAAAAAATAGCCAGGTGTAGTGGCACATGCCTGTAGTTCCAGCTCCTCAGGAGGCTGAAGCAGGATAATCGTTTGAACCCAGGAGGTGGAGGTTGCAGGGAGCCAAGATCACACCACTGCACTCCAGCCTGGGTGACAGAGTGAGACTCCATCTCAAAAAAAGAAAAAAATACTATTATTCAGACAAGTTCCTGAGCAAAAGTTTTCTCTTTGTAAGGCATCATGATATACATATAATGTCAGCAATTCTATTTTACATATGGCACAGATATGTATATTTTGTACAGTGTGAATGATTATGGTCAATTTTATATTATTTGTTTCTTGTTTAGTAAACATAGGGTAAAATAAAGAAAAGGCAATTTCAGAAAGCATGCCAAGCAGCAGATATTGATTTGTTGTTTAATTCCTTGCCCTTAAAACATGTTGAATAAAACTATCTTGATATCCTATTTGGATTTGCTTATGTCATTGTGAAGCTAATCTGAAAATTTAAAGCTATATGCATCTAAACTTCTGTGTAATAGATATGTGACTATAAACAACTGTGGTGATACAAGAATAAATAAGGGTACTTACTGAAAATGAAAAGAAACAAACATTGCATTTCAGAACAAATGCCGGTTTAACCAAAATGAGACATAGAATTAAACTGAAAGCATAACTAGAAAGATAAGCATGTTATGTGCAGAAGTAGCTTCACTTCTATTTCCTTCTCTTTTGATCCTTTATTCAAAATCTTATGGAGTCTAAACAGAATAACCCATCCCCTGTAAGAAATTATCATTTTGTTTTATGCAAAATGAATACATCATTAAAATGATTTTTAAAAATCATGAAATATAGTATCTGTGTTCATTGTCTAATGGAAGTTTTAAAAAAATGTATTTGATAGAAATAGAATAATTTTGATAGTTCATTATATGCTTTAAATAGCAAGTATTTCTCTGTGTGAAAGGAGTTTGCACGTATTATAGATAAAATATTGATCCTAGTATGGATTGTCATTGTTGTCCTAGTCTGTTTCATGCTGCTGTAACAGAATACCACACACTACGCAATTTATAAACAATAGAGGTTTATTGGGCTTATGATTCTGGAGGCTGGAAAGTCCAAGATTGAGGGGCAACATCTGATGAGGGACTTCTTACTGTGTTGTAACATGGTGGAAGGTATCACATGTTGAGAGATGTGCAACAGATGGAAGGGGCCTGAGCTAATCCTTTCATCAGAAACCCACTCCCATGATAACCAACCCATTCTCACAATAACTATATTAATTCAAACATGAGGGCAAAGCCCCCATGTCCTAATCACCTCTTAAAAATCTCATTCTCAATACTATTGCACTGGGAATTAAGTTTCCAACACATGAATTTTGGGGGACACATTCAGACCATAGCAATAGTAATAAATTTCATTATGTAGATAAGTATGTATGTGTGATCTTCAATTCTAAACTTACTTTGTCTTCAAACTTAATTAAAATAATTCCACATGAAATTAGATTTATATGTGAAGAATGTAAAGCGATAAAAGTTATATAATTTTACAGGTAGTTTTATGAATTATGTAGCAGACAATTATTGCAACTCTAAAGATTGTTTACAAATTCAACAAAAATATTAGGATTCATAGACATAAGTTTATCCTGTTATGACAAACACATAATTACATTATTATTCCTTTATCTTTAAATTCCTTTAGTCAAATTTTTAAATTCTTACAGATTAATAGAATTTAAATTAGATTTAATTAGATCTTTTTTTTCTTTAGGAAAAGTCAAAGAGAAGGAAGAAAATCTGAATCTTGTAAACCAATTCTTAAAGTAGAATACAAGACCTGCAAAACAGGTATGCATTTTTACTTTAGGAAAAGAGGGATATGAAGCAGAGACAAAAAAGGCAAATGATCTTTAATGTTAATATATTGTTTAAAGTTTTACATAATTGTAAATACAACTGAATCCTCCATATTAACATAACTGATTTTTTGTTGTCTCGTAGACATATCTCTGATAATGATTATTATGAATATTGCAAATTACAAGTGTTAATTATTTCAGGATTCTTAATGAGCATTTAGATAAGTATTATACACAATAATTTTAACAGTAAAGGACTTCTGACCATGCATACTACAAGTAGCAGGATTAAGCAGAAGCAATGTGTCCATTGATATTGCATGTGAAAGACTTAAATACATAACCAAGTCTGTACTTTAAGATCTTACATTCTGAAGTCAGAAGATTACAGTTTGTTGGAAAGATAAAGTTATGTACATTAATGTAATAAAAAGTACTAAATTTTAAGATGTTGAAAAATAAAAAAAAATTAGTATAATATTATTTTGTGTTTAAAGTAGCCATATCCAGCTGAGTGCCCTGCCTCACGCCTGTAATCCCAGCACTTTGGGAGGCTAAGGCGGGTGGATTACCTGAGGTTAGGAAATCGAGACCAGCTAGGGGAGCATGGCAAAAACCTGTCTCTACTGAAAACACAAAAAAAAATTAGCTGGGCATGGTGGCACATGCCTGTGATCCCAGCTACTTGAGAGGCTGAGGCACAAGAATCCCTTGAACCCAGGAGGTGGAAGTTGCAGTGAGCTGAGATGGTGCCGCTACACTTCAGCCTGGGCAACAGAGCGAGACTCTGTCTCAAAAAAAAAAAAAGTAGCCATGTCCTATATATCAACAAGTTCCTTTTACCTGGCAATAATAATTAGTGGCAATATGCTCATTCAGAATTACCATGATAAATCTTGCCTAAACATTAAATTATTTTAATTCAAATTAAATAATCCTACTTTATATTAATAATGTGCTCATTTTATAATGTTTTCTTGGTATCATAGGTTTACTGAATGTTTGTTTATAACTGCTCTTCTAAAATTTTAATAGTACAAAATTATGGTCATTTTTAACCAGTTATTTTATCTATATATAAATATCTCTTTAGCCTACTATGCATTAACTGATAAAAATGACCACTGTTTTATACCATTATAAGTATTAGAATGTTTCAAATTTAATCATTATTAATGGAAATATGAAATATATGACATGTATTTTGCCTCTTAAAATATTACTTACAGTTTAAGCTTTGCTTGAGTCTTCAGGTTCAAAATTATTTATAACATTTGTTATATGGTATTGCACTTCAAGGATTATTAAGGTGCAGGACACTATATTAACTATTCCTAGCAGCTTGTGGTATTATTTTGTGGGGTTTTTTTCACATGTATATATAAATATATATA
>NW_016803631.1:1117348-1127811 GCF_001698545.2 Rhinopithecus bieti | reverse complement strand
ATATATAAATATATATATATTTATATATAATTTATTATACTTTAAGTTTTGGAATACATGTGTAGAACGTGCAGGTTTGTTACATAGTTATACACGTGCCATGGTGGTTTGCTGCACCCATCAACCCATCATCTACATTAGGCATTTCTCCTAATGTTATCCCTCCCCTAGCCCCCCAACCCCCAACAGGCCCTGGTGTGATGTTCCCCTCCCTATGTCCTTGTGTTCTCGTTGTTCGACTCCCAGTTATGAGTGAGAATATGCAGTGTTTGGTTTTCTGTTCCTGTGTTAATTTGCTGAGAATGATGGTTTCCAGCTTCATCCATGTTCCTGCAAAGGACATGAACTTATCTTTTTTAATGACTGCATAGTATTCCATGGTGTATATGTGCTACATTTTCGTTATCCAGTCTATCATTGATGGGCATTTGGGTTGTTTCCAAGTCTTTGCAATTGTGAATAGTGCTGCAATAAACATACATGTGCATGTGTCTTTATAGTAGAATGATTTATAATCTTTTGGATATATACCCAGTAATGGGATTGCTGGGTCAAATGGTATTTCTGGTTCTAGATCCTTGAGGAACTGCCACAGTGTCTTCCACAATGATTGAACGAATTTACACTCCCACTAACACTGTAAAAGCATTCCTATTTTTTCTACATCTTCTCCAGCATCTCTTGTTTCCTAAGTTTTTTCTTTTTTTTGAGATGGAGTCTTGCTCTGTCACAGGCTAGAGTGCAGTGGCATGATCTCAGCTCACTGCAACCTCCGCTTCCTGGGTTCAAGCAATTCTCCTGCCCCAGCATCCCAAGTAACTGGGATTACAGGTGTGTGCCACCATGCCCAGCTAATTTTTGCATTTGCTTTAGTAGAGACAGGGTTAAAACATGTTGGCCAGGATGGTCTCCATCTCTTGACCTTGTGATCCACCCATTCTCAGCCTCCCAAACTGCTGGGATTGCAGGAGTGAGCCAACACGCCGGCCTGTTTCCCAACTTGTTAATGGTCGCCGTTCTAGCTTGCATGAGATGGTATCTCATTGTGGTTTTGATTTGCATTTCTCTAATGACCAGTGATGATGAGCATTTTTTCATGTTTGTTGGCCGCATAAATGTCTTCTTTTGAGAAGTGTCTGTTCATATACTTCGCCCACTTTTAGATGAGGGTTTTTGTTGTTTTCTTGTAAATTTGCTTAAGTTCCTTGTAGATTGTGGATATTAGCCCTTTGTCAGATGGATAGATTGCAAAAATATTCTCCCGTTCTGTATGTTGCCTGTTCACTCTAATGATAGCTTCTTTTGCTGTAACAGAAGATCTTTACTTTAATTAGATCCCATTTGTCAATTTTGCTTTTTGTTGCCATTGTTTTTGGTGTTTTAGTCATGAAGTCTTTGCCTATGCCTATGTCCTGAATGGTATTGCCTAGGTTTTCTTCCAGGGTTTTATGGTTTTAGGTCTTAAGTTTAAGTCTTTAATCCACCCTGCATTAATTTTTGTATAAGGTGTAAGGAAGGGGTCTAGTTTCAGTTTTCTGCATATGGCTAGCCAGCTTTTCCAGCACCATTTATTAAATAGGGAAGCCTTTCCCCATTGCTTGTTTTTTTCAGATTTGTCAAAGATCAGATGGTTGTAGATGGGTGGAGTTATTTCTGAGGCCTCGGTTCTGTTCCATTGGTCTGTATATCTGTTTTGGCACCAGAACCATGCTGTTTTCATTACTATAGCCTTGTAGTATAGTTTGAAGTCAGGTAGCATGATGCCTCCAGCTTTGCTCTTTTTGCTTAGGATTGTCTTGGCTATACAGGCTCTTTTTTGCTTCCATATTAAATTTAAAGTAGTTTTTTCTAATTCTGTGGAGAAAGTCAGTGGTAGCTTGAGGGGGATNTTTTCAGATTTGTCAAAGATCAGATGGTTGTAGATGGGTGGAGTTATTTCTGAGGCCTCGGTTCTGTTCCATTGGTCTGTATATCTGTTTTGGCACCAGAACCATGCTGTTTTCATTACTATAGCCTTGTAGTATAGTTTGAAGTCAGGTAGCATGATGCCTCCAGCTTTGCTCTTTTGCTTAGGATTGTCTTGGCTATACAGGCTCTTTTTTGCTTCCATATTAAATTTAAAGTAGTTTTTTCTAATTCTGTGGAGAAAGTCAGTGGTAGCTTGAGGGGGATAGCATTTAATCTATAAAGTACTTTGGGCAGTGTGGCCATTTTCATGATATTGATTCTTCCTATCCATGAGCATGGAATGCTTTTCCATTTGGTTGTGTCCTCTCTTATTTCCTTGAGCAGTGGTTTGTAGTTCTCCTTGAAGAGGTCCTTCACTTCCCCTGTAAGTTGTATTTCTAGGTATTTTATTCTCTTTGTAGTAATTATGAATGTGAGTTCACTGATGATTTGACTCTCTGTCTGTTATTGGTATATAGGAATGCTTGTGATTTTTGCAAATTAATTTTGTATCCTGAGACTTTGCTGAAGTTGCTTATCAGCTTAAGGAGATTTGGGGCTGAGACGATGGGGTTTTCTAAATACACAATCATGCCATCTGCAAACAAAGACAATTTGACTTCTTCCCTTCCTATTTGAATACACTTCTTTCTCTTGCCTGATTGCCCTGGCCAGAACTTCCAATACTATGTTGAACAGGAGTGGTAAGAGACTGCATCCTTGTCTTGTGCCAGATTTCAAAGGGAATGCTTCCAGCTTTTGCCCAATGAGTATGATATTGGCTGTGGGTTTGTCAAAATAGCTCTTATTATTTTGAAATATGTTTCATCAATACCTAGTTTATCGAGAGTTTTAGCATGAAGGAATGTTGAATTTTATTAAAGGGCTTTTCTACATCTATTGAGATAATCATGTGGTTTTGTCTTTGGTTCTATTTATGTGATGGATCATGTTTATTGATTTGCATATGTTGAAGCAATCTTGCATCCCAGGTATGAATCCTACTTGATCGTGGTGGATAAACTTTTGATGTGCTTCTGTATTCGGTTTGCCAGTACTTTATTGAGGATTTCCGCATCGATGTTCATCAGGGATATTGGCCTGAAATTTTCTTTTTTTGTTGTGTCTCTGCCAGGTTTTGGTATCAGGAATATGCTGGCCTCATAAAATGTGTTACGGAGGAGTCCCTCTTTTCTATTGTTGGGAATAGTTTCAGAAGGAATGGTGCCAACTCCTCTTTGTACCTGTTGTAGAATTCGGCTGTAAATCCATCTGGTCCTGGGCTTTTTTGGGTTGGTAGGCTATTAATTACTGCCTCAATTTTAGAACTTATTTGTCTGTTCAGGGATTTGACTTTTCCTGGTTTAGTCTTGGGAGTGTATATGTGTCTAGGAATTTGTCCATTTCTTCGAGGTTTTCTAGTTTATTTGCGTAGAGGTGCTTATAGTATTCTCTGATGGTAGTTTGTATTTCTGTGGGATCAGTGATGATGTCCCCTTTATCATTTTTTGTTGTGTCTATTTGATTCATCTCACTTTTTTTATTTATTAGGCTGGCTAGTTGTCCATGTACTTTGTTAATCTTTTCAAAACCCAGCACCTGAATTCGTTGATATTTTGAAGGGTTTTCATGTCTCTATCTCCTTCACTTCCACTGTGATCTTNATTTGACTTCTTCCCTTCCTATTTGAATACACTTCTTTCTCTTGCCTGATTGCCCTGGCCAGAACTTCCAATACTATGTTGAACAGGAGTGGTAAGAGACTGCATCCTTGTCTTGTGCCAGATTTCAAAGGGAATGCTTCCAGCTTTTGCCCAATGAGTATGATATTGGCTGTGGGTTTGTCAAAAATAGCTCTTATTATTTTGAAATATGTTTCATCAATACCTAGTTTATCGAGAGTTTTTAGCATGAAGGAATGTTGAATTTTATTAAAGGGCTTTTCTACATCTATTGAGATAATCATGTGGTTTTTGTCTTTGGTTCTATTTATGTGATGGATCATGTTTATTGATTTGCATATGTTGAAGCAATCTTGCATCCCAGGTATGAATCCTACTTGATCGTGGTGGATAAACTTTTTGATGTGCTTCTGTATTCGGTTTGCCAGTACTTTATTGAGGATTTCCGCATCGATGTTCATCAG
The DNA here is from genome assembly GCF_001698545.2 of Rhinopithecus bieti. Classification (NCBI taxonomy): domain Eukaryota; kingdom Metazoa; phylum Chordata; class Mammalia; order Primates; family Cercopithecidae; genus Rhinopithecus; species Rhinopithecus bieti. The sequence continues at coordinate 1,123,718 of NW_016803631.1, read as the reverse complement.
GGATATTGGCCTGAAATTTTCTTTTTTTGTTGTGTCTCTGCCAGGTTTTGGTATCAGGAATATGCTGGCCTCATAAAATGTGTTACGGAGGAGTCCCTCTTTTTCTATTGTTGGGAATAGTTTCAGAAGGAATGGTGCCAACTCCTCTTTGTACCTGTTGTAGAATTCGGCTGTAAATCCATCTGGTCCTGGGCTTTTTTGGGTTGGTAGGCTATTAATTACTGCCTCAATTTTAGAACTTATTTGTCTGTTCAGGGATTTGACTTTTTCCTGGTTTAGTCTTGGGAGTGTATATGTGTCTAGGAATTTGTCCATTTCTTCGAGGTTTTCTAGTTTATTTGCGTAGAGGTGCTTATAGTATTCTCTGATGGTAGTTTGTATTTCTGTGGGATCAGTGATGATGTCCCCTTTATCATTTTTTGTTGTGTCTATTTGATTCATCTCACTTTTTTTATTTATTAGGCTGGCTAGTTGTCCATGTACTTTGTTAATCTTTTCAAAAACCCAGCACCTGAATTCGTTGATATTTTGAAGGGTTTTTCATGTCTCTATCTCCTTCACTTCCACTGTGATCTTTGTTATTTCTTGTCTTCTGCTAGCTTTTGAATATGTTTGCTCTTGCTTCTCTAGTTCTTTTAATTGTGACGTTAGGGTGTCAATTTTAGATCTTTCTTGCTTTCTCCTGTGGGTATTTAGTGCTATAAATTTCTCTCTAAACACTGCTTTAACTGTGTCCCAGAGATTTTGGTACATTGTGTCTTTGTTCTCATTGGTTTCAAAGAAATTATTTATTTCTGCCTTAATTTCATTATTTACCTAGTTGTCATTCAGGAGAAAGTTGTTCGGTTTCCAAGTAGTTGTACAGTTTTGAGTGAGTTTCTCCATCCTGAGTTCTAGTTTGATTGCACTGTGGTCTGAAAGTCGATTGTTTGTTATTATTTTTGTTCTTTTGCATTTCCTGGGGAATGTTTTACTTCCAATTATGTCATCAATTTTAGAATAAGTGCATTGTGGTCCTGAGAAGAATGTATATTCTGTTGATTTGTGGTGCAGAGTTCTATAGTTGTCTATTAGGTCCACTTGGTCCAGAGTTGAGTTCAAGTCCTGAATAGCCTTGTTAATTTTCTGTCTCATTGACCTGTCTAATATCGACCGTGGAGAGTTAAAGTCTCCCACTATTATTGTGTGGAAGTCTAAGTTTCTTTGTAGGTCTCTAAGAACTTGCTTAATGGATCTCGGTGCTCCTGTATTAGTAGGATATATATTTAGGATAGTTACTTCTTCTTCTGGCATTGATCCCTTTACCATTATGTAATGCCCTTGTTTGCCTTTTTTGATCTTTGTTTGTTTACAGTCTGTTTTATCAGAGATTAGGATTGCAAACCCTGCTTTTTTTTTCTTTTTTGATCCCTTTACCATTATGTAATGCCCTTGTTTGCCTTTTTTGATCTTTGTTTGTTTAAAGTCTGTTTTATCAGAGATTAGGATTGCAAACTCTGCTTTTTTTTTCTTTTTTGCTTTCCATTTTCTTGGTACATTCCTCCATCCCTTTATTGTGAGACTATGTGTCTTTGCACATGAGATGGGTCTCCTTAATACAGCACACCGATGGGTCTTGACTCTTTATCCAATTTGCCAGTCTGTGTCTTGTAATTGGGGCAATTAGCCTGTTTACATTTAAGGTTAATATTGTTATGTGTAAATTTGATACTGTCATTATGATGCTAGCTGGTTATTTTGCCCATTAGTTGATGCAGTTTCTTCATAGTGTCTATGGTCTTTACAATATGGTATGTTTTTGCAGTGGCTAGTACCAGTTTTTTGTTTCCATATTTAGTACTTTCATCAGGAGCTCTTGTAAGGCAGGCCTTGCAGTGGCACAATCTCTCAGCATTTGCTTGTCTGTAAAGGATTTTATTTCTCCTTTGCTTATGAAGCTTAGTTTGGCTGGATATGAAATTCTGGCTTGAAAATTATTTTCTTTATTAGTGTTGAATATTGGCCCCAACTTTCTTCTGGCTTGTAGGGTTTCTGCAGAGAGCCCTGCTGTTAGTCTGATGGGCTTCCCTTTGTGGGTAACCTGACCTTTCTCTCTGGCTGCCCTTAATATTTTTTCCTTCATTTCAACCTTGGTGAATCTGATGATTATGTGTCTTGAGTTTGCTCTTCTTGAGGAGTATCTTTGTGATATTCTATTTATTTTCCGAATTGGAATGTTTTGCTTGTCTTTCTAGGTTGGGGAAGTTCTCCTGGATAATATCCTGAAGAGTGTTTTCCAACTCTGTTCCATTCCCCCGTCACTTTCAGGTACACCAATCAAACATAGGTTTGATCTTTTCACATAGTCCCATATTTCTTGGAGGCTTTGTTTGTTCCTTTTCATTCTTTTTTCTCTAATCTTGTCTTCATGCTTTATTTCATTAAGTTGATCTTCAATCTCTGATATCCTTTCTTTTGCTGATCAATTAGGCTATTGAGACTTGTGTATGCTTCATGTTCTGTGTTTTTCAGCTCCATTAGGTCATTTATCTTCTCTAAACTGGTTATTCTAGTTAGCAGTTCCTCTAACCTTTTTTCAAGGTTCTTAGCTTCCTTGCATTGGGTTACAACATGTTCCTTTAGCTCAGAGGAATTTGTTATTACCCACTTTCTGAAACCTACTTCTGTCAATTTGTCAAACTCATTTTCCATCCAGTTTTGTTCCCTTGTTGGTGAGGAGTTGTGATCCTTTGGAGGAGGAAAGGCTTTCTGGTTTTTGGAATCTTCAGCCTTTTTACACTTTTTTTTTCTCATCTTCGTGGATTTATCTACCTTTGGTTTTGATGACCTTCAGATGCGGTTTTGTGTGGACATCTTTTGTTGATGTTGATGCTATTCCTTTCTGTTTGTCAGTTTTCCTTCTAACAGTCAAGGCCCTTTTCTCCAGGTCTGCAGGAGTTTACTGGAGGTTCACTCCAGACCCTATTTGCCTGGGTATCACCACGGGAGGCTGCAGAATAGCAAAGAATAATGCTGCCTCTTCCATTCTCTGGAAGATTCATCCTAGAGGGGCACCCACCAGATGCCAGCCAGAGCTTTCCTGTAAGAGGTGTCTGTTGACCCCTGTTGGGAGGTATCTTCCAGTCAGCAGGCACGGGTGTCAAAGGCCCACTTGAAGAAGCTGTCTGTCCCTTAGCAGAGTTCGAGCACTGTGCTGGGAAATCTGCTCTCTTCAGAGCCAGAAGGCAGGAACATTTAAGTCGGCTGAAGCTGTGCCCACAGCCACCCCTCCCCCAGGTGTCTGTCCCAGGGAGATGGGAGTTTTAGCTATAAGCCCCTGACTGGGGCTGCTGCCTTTCTTTCAGAGATGCCCTGCCCAGAAAGGAGGAAGCTAGAGAGGCCTTCTGACTACAGCTCCTTTGTGGAGCTGCAGTGAGCTCTGTCCAGGTCGAACTTCCTGGCAGCTTTGTTGATGCTGTCAGGGCAATAAGGCCTACTCAAGCCTCAGTAATGGTGACACCCATTCCCCCACCAAGCTGGCACTTCCCAGATCGACCTCAGACTGCTGTGCTGGCAGCGAGAATTTCAAGCCGGTGGATCTTAGCTTGCTATGCTCTGTGGGATTGGGATCCTCTGAGTTAGACCACTTGCTCCCTGGCTTCAGCCCTCTTTCCCAGGGATTGAATGGTTCTGTCTTGCTGGCATTCCAGGTGCCAGCGAGGTATGAAAAGAAACTCCTTCAGCTAGCTCGGTGTCTGCCCAAATGGCTGCCGAGTTTTGTGCTTTAAACCCAGAGCCCTGATGACGTTGGCACCAGAGGGAATCTCCTTGTCTTCAGGTTGTGAAGACCATGGGAAAAGCGTATCTGGGCCAGAATACACTGTCCTCACAGCACAGTGTCTCACAGTTTCCCTTGGCTGCCGGGGGGAGTTCCTCAACCCCTGCGCTTCCCGGGTGAGGTGATGCCCCACCCTGTTTCTGCTCACCCTCCATGGTCTGCACTCACTGTCTAATCATTCCCAGTTAGATGAGCTAGGTACCTCCTTTGGAAATGCAGAAATCACTCACCTTCTGCGTTGATCTCACTGGGAGCTGCAGACCGGAGTTGTTCCTATTTGGCCATCTCGCTAGCCCAGATTCTGCTTCACTTTTATATATTTTTAAAAATCTTTTATCTTTCCTTCAGTTTTGGGCTACGAGGATTTCTTATTGTGTTATCTACTAGTATCCAGACTTTTGATTTTCTTTAGACTAAGAAACTTGAAAGCCAAACTTGTAAAATGAGAGCAAATAGATTCATATAAAAGCCTGAGAAGTTCTTCCATGACAAAGTTTATATGCATGGACTTTATGACATCTATGTTATTGCTCAGAAGTCTTTTAAAATATGTATTTCTGTTGGTTTCTCAACAGTATTCAGTTTAATTCAGTTAAAACAACATTTAATAGTTATTACTACAGTTTAGTAGTTATTACTATATAATATATATGTATAATATATTTTATATTAATATATTTAAATAATTTAAATTATTTATATAAATATAATTAAAATATTTAATATATTTATATATATATTTATACTATATATAGTATAAATTTTACAATATAGTATATTCTATATTACAGAGTATACTATATAGTATATTCTATACTACAGAGTATACTATATAGTATATTATATGATATGCTATATAATATATAGTACTATATTATATAGTATATAGTATATATATATATACTATATATATAGTATAGTATATATAGTATAATTTAGTAGTTATTACTATATACCATGTACTATACGATTTGTTTGATGTTCTGAAATAAGATTACTGCTTGCTTTTGAATTTGTTATGTTCTAGCAGTAGAGGCAAGGACATAAACTAGTGGTTTCTATACAACATAGAAGTTACTTTTGTAGAGATATGCTATGAGAGCACAGAAAAAGAGCACCTAACCCAGCCTTGAGGGGAGTAGGGAGGAGAACCATGAAGAGAGAAATCAGGAAAATTCTTTGGCAAGGAGATGCCTGAGATGGGACTTTAAGGATGGTCAGATGTTGCCAAGCAAAGGGAGGAAGAGACAAAAGTGAAGAAAACATATTTTAGAAATCAAAACTCAAGTTAAGGCAGTGTAAAATAATTAAAATCACTGGCTTTGAAGTAAGACAGTTGTGTGACCTTGAAAAGTTTAATTCTTTTAAAGTTTAGTTTCCTTATCAACAATACCTATCTCACTATGATATTCATGAGAATTAAATGAAATAATGGATACAGCCTGTGATGTCCTCAGTTTGATGAAGACACATAGTGGGTTTCTTAATAGATATGTTACTATTATTGTTGTCATCATTATTTCATATTAAAATTTTTCAAGTATTCTTAGTTTTTTGCTAGTCAATAATACAACTATGTGTAAATTAATTCTTCATAATTGTAATGTGAAATAATCATATTATTGATCATAATTACTGTCATCCCACCTACTTGTGTTTATTAGTACATTGCTTCTATTTTTTGTGATTACTACTTTATTACCTCTGGAGCTTAGCACACAAGGAAGTTAGAAAACAGAGGGGCAGTGAAGTTAAGAATACTAAAATTTATTGTCACAGCAAAATGGGCCACAGTTAGGAAGTAGAATTATATAGCCATATCCCTGCTCCACCTATTATACAGCAGAAACTGTACAGTTAAAAGTCAAGATGGCTGTCATAGAAACAGGAACCTTAGGAAGAGCTCCATCATATGAGCTGCAGCCATAGGGTCTCTTACTGGACTGCATAGGTAGCACATGTAAGGGATGTGTTTTCTTCTTAGTTTTAGGTCAGACCAGCCAATCACAGACTTGCTTTACATTTCCAGGGATAAACAGCTATGTATATGGGAATCATTTATCCCCAGTCACCAATTTGCTTACTGACACTCCAACTGAGATGGCCTCTAGGATTAATAATTTTATCCTCTTCAAGATAGGAATATTGATGTATATACTGACTACCACTAGAATTATTATGTTCTCTTAAGCTAAAGAAAATTATTTTCTCTGATGGCAAGTGATGATGAGCATTTTTTCATGTGTCTGTTGGCTGTATGAATGTCTTCTTTTGAGAAGTGTCTGTTCATATCCTTTGCCCACTTTTTGATGGGTTGTTTGTTTTTTTCTTGTAAATTTGATTGGGTTCTTTATAGGTTCTGGATATTAGCCCTTTGTCAGATGAGTAGATTGCAAAAATTTTCTCCCATACTGTAGGTTGCCTGTTCACTCTGATGGTAGTTTCTTTTGCTGTGCAAAAGCTCTTTAGTTTAATTAGATCCCATTTGTCAATTTTGGCTTTTGTTGTCGTTGCTTTTGGTGTTTTAGACATGAAGTCCTTGCCCATGCCTAT
>NW_016803631.1:1064001-1115739 GCF_001698545.2 Rhinopithecus bieti | reverse complement strand
GGGGGGGGGGAAGGATAGCATTAGAAGATATACCTAATGTAAATGACGAGTTAATGGATGCAGCACACCAACATGGCACATGTATACATATGTAACAAACCTGTACGTTGTGCACATGTACCCTAGAACTTAAAGTATAATTTAAAAAAAAAAGAAAAATATTTTCTGCTAGTCTTTTAATCTGTTCCTATTATGGCAGGAGCTTTATGTGTAATTAAGTTCTCCAAGCCTCAATATACCCATCTGTTAAATGGAGATAATAATAATAGTTATCTCATTTGGATGTGATAAGGATTAAATAAAATAATGCATGTAAAATTCTGCATGTGATGCCTAGAATATCATAAATACTCAATATATGTTAGCATTTACTATTTATTATATTATGTTACATAACTTGTTTAATCTTGTTGCCTTCATTGGAGCAAACTTTTAATGCTGTTTTCTTTATGTATTTTACAGATTATACATACAGTAAAATTAACTATTTTTCTTTTGGCATACAGTTTCATGTTTTTAAACACACGTATAGTTTTCTAAAACTATCACCACAATAAGAATAAAGAATATTTCCATCATTTCCCACAACTCTCCCATTCTGTTCCTTTATAGTCACTCCTCTCCCCAACTCCTAACCCTTGGCAACCACTGATCTGTTCTGCATCACTATAGTTTTGCCTTTTGGAGACTGTTATATATATGCGGTTATATTATTATGTAAGTTTTTAAGCCTAGCTTCTTTCACTCAGCAGAATGCCTTTGAGATTCATACATGTTATGTATCCATAATTTGTTATTTTTTTATTAATGCTTTCTTTAAGTATGAGGACATTTCAAGTATATGGTCATATATTTCTTTTATAAGAATCCATCTGATAGGTATTCCTTAATAGAATCTTTGTATTAAATAACACCTGACACAGTTTAGTGTGCTACAACATGTAGTGTGGTACAACATTATCAAACAACTGTGTTCCTTTAATTACTAATGATATTCATGGAATAAAAGGGACCTGAAATTTAATAAATGCGAGAAATTCTGAATTCTATAAAAGTAAATTGGATTGCTTGCCATATGATTTCTCATAATTTTTAACATATGATATGAAATGCAAAATTCCTGAAAGAAGGTATGGTTTTGCAAGTGCTTATCAAATTATCAAATTTAATTTTTTTCTGCTGAACAACTACCACGTTGTATTCCGCAGTTTGGGAAACATTAAATGAAAATGAAAATGAAAATGTGGGCTCATGAGTCTGGGTTTGAATCTTTGTCCTGGTACTCACTAGCTGCTTGACCCTGGACAAGTTTAATCTGCATTAATCCCAGATTCTTCATGTATAAAATGGGACTAATAGTACTTTCTTTATCAAGGTTGTCATGAGGATTACACAAAATTTACTTTATATGTACACATAGCACAATATATGCCACATGGTAAGCACTCAGTAAATGGTAGCTATTTATTAGTAGAGGCAATATATAGGAGTGTTTAGAATCACAGGCTTTGAAGTCTGGTAGATCTCAATTTTCTTTTGGTTGTTTCTTCTTAGCTGTTATTTAACCTCATTAATAAAGTGAGGACATTGCTTATGAGGATTTAATATGATAATTAAATATTTAGTACAGTTAACCATGAGTGGTTCCCTGAGCACTTTCTTGAGGAAGTAACTTTTTATGTAATCACTCAGTAGTTTATAGAGAAATGCATAAATGTTAACAATCAACTTCGGACCCACAGTATTCTGATGCAGAGTCATAATTACAGCAGAAGAGATTTTACTTCCTTTCAATATTAGAGAGGACATATTTCCAATGTATATACAAAAAAGCAAGGGAAGTAAATTGCTCCTTATCCTATGTTTGGATTAGTATTAGGGAATGAGAGTAAATTCACCTACTTTTACACAGGAAAAATATAGATACTTATGGCCTTTATTAATGTTAATAGTAGATAGTTAAGCTTAATATTTATGAAAAGATACTACATTCTCTTAAGTCATGGTCTTTTTATTTGCAAAACAAAGCAACAAACAAAGGTAACCCCCCCACACTATTTCATAAATAACTGTATTAGAAATGCTTTTTAAATCTGGATAAATCTTATTAATAATATAAATATACATTTTATAGAAATAACAAATGTGCTTTTTAATGGCATCATTAGTAGGTTGGTCATTTACCATATCAAATCACTGGTGCAAGACTAGTACTCAAATCAACTGAAGTAAAATAAGTTAGAGTATATTTGTTTATTTTGCTTATAACTCAAATATTTATGTCAGAATATTAAGATAGAATTATAAACAGAAAATAGTACATGCATTTTATATGTAGGTTTGTTTAGAAACTTTCTTAAAAAGCCCCCCTTTTTGGTTATATAGCCAGTATAAGATTAGTAAATGTCCCACTGATAATGTTTGGTGCCTCACACAGTACAAAATAGAAGAGAAAAGGAAATCTTATAGAGCAATTTCTAGAAACAAGTAGATCCTTCAGCTTAGCAAATGGGATGTAAGTGAATTATGTAGATGAGCCTTATGTTCTCAAATAATTCGATACAATAAAAGCCTCTAGTTCTTTAAAAAAATTAGAAAAGAATATTTTCAATTTGGTATTTACTTCTGACTTCTTGAAAATACTTCCTGCTAACACACTTTTCTTTTGTACACATACACTAGAGATATGTAAGTATTGATTTGAGAAATGAAAATGAAAACTGTGAAAAGATTTCATAATTTTCAGATAGCTATAATGTTTTAGAGGCATCTTAACCCCACTCTGCTATCTAATGGTATCTTATAAAGCAACAGACCAAAAACCTTGTTTAAAGTTAGTTGAGCAAGATATATAGAGGATATATAGATATATAGACTGGCCACAAGTAAAATAGAAAAGGCAATTTATCTTTGATTAGCTATTCTTCTCTTACATATTACCTTTCTCCATCTTTTTATCTTTACTCTTTTTTCACAGAAACTCCATTATCTAGAATTTTTATTTTACCCTCTGCCATTTTGAGCTTTCCACTGTCAAATTTCATTTTATATTAAAATTTGTCTCTTTTCTCTTGTAGAAATTTTAGGCCCCACACACCAGCTAGTTAATCTGATATTCTAACATAGACTAATATTCCAATGATAGTGATTTAGAGTTTGAGAACCAACTAATGTATGTGAAGATGTCCTTTTGAGAGTCAGTGAGCACATCTGCCTCTCTCCAAGCTCACTGCCTTTCCCCAAACCTACCCCAACATCTTTGGACTGATCCATTAGTGAATTTAATAGTGAGAATGTACATCTAGAAAATGGGAAATGGTAGAATAGTAGGTTATTGAATGAGAAATTTTGAGCCAGGCAAGTTTTTTGCTGTCATATTATATGGTATACAACAAAACCTGTTCTTTATAGGTTTAGTCCTGTGACTTTGTGTCATTTTAAATGACTTCTGAGTCTCATTAATGTTTTTTTCCTATGTAGTGAACCATTCATAATATTCTCTGGTGGGCTGTCCTATGACAAAGCTTGTAGAAGACCAAGTTTAACCATCATGCATGGAAAAGCAATTACAGTACTTGAAATGGATCATCCTATTGTTGAATTTCTAACTTTATGTGAAACGCCTTATCCAAATGGTAAGTAACTAAAATGAAACTATTAATGTTGAAAATCATTTTTGAAATGACAAGTTTCTAACAAAATTAAGGTTAAATATTTTCAGTTTTGGCAGTGGATGTCTACTGTGGTATAATGCTGTGAGCTACAGGTGCTGGAACAGGTTCTGCAATTGTACCTACTTGACAAACTGGAAATAACACAGATGTAGTACAGCAATCCTGGCATTTCAGGTTCTAATATCAGGTAAGTGCTTTAAACTTTGATTAGATGGTGGAAGCTGAGCTGGGAGGGTCTGATAAGGGTCCAGGGTGAAATCACTTGGGGAAGCTGAGGTCTCTTAATAGCCTCTCTCAGACCAGCTCCATCAATTCCATCCCAAAGCCAATCAAAGTTAAAGCACTTACCTGATATCAGTAATCTGTAACTGTGGTGGTGCTGCATCTGTTTCACATCTGGCTTTGCTTCAGATGCAACTGCAGCACCTCTGGTTACTCTAGGATTGCGGATGTGTGGATAATGACTTTTTAAAATTTTGAGAATAGTCAGAAGGGCCTTTGGGAGGAGAAATGCTTATATATTTTTATTATCCTGAATATAAAGACTTTTGTAAACACAACAACTAGTTATGTTGTTATGCAATCTGTATAATGAAATCTAATGATGATGAAATATTTTAATAATGTGGGCAGGTGCGGTGGTTCATGACTGTAATCCCAACACTTTGAGAGGCCAAGGCAGGCAGATCGTTTGAGTTCAAGAGTTCGAGACCAGCCTGGGCAACATAATGAGATTCCATCTCAAATAAATAAATAAATAAATACACAAATATATAAACCTAAAAAGTGAGAAAAGTGAAAACATAAAAAAGGAAATACGCATCATGTTACAACAACATAGTATGTGTATATACGTTACTATGTTTTTAATAGGGAATATGCAGATATAAGGGAAAGAGCACTGGATTTGAGGACAAAATATGTGAGGTTATGATTTAGCTCTGTCACTTACTAGCTAGGTGACCTTGGGCAAGTCACTTTACATTTATGAGTTTTATTTATCATTTGTAGAAAGAGAATAGTAATATGGTCTCCACATGACTACTGGAAGGTTAAGTGAGCATACTTCTTAAGTATAAAAATATATATGTTGTGAGTTCCATTATTATATGTATTAACTTACTTTAAATTATTTAGTTTCACATTTAAAAGATGGGATAAATTGATATTAAATAAAAGTGTAGCACTTTATTTCCAAAGTTACTAGGGACAGACAATTTACTTATGTTTTTAATTGTCAAATAATTATTGAATCATTCTCTGGCCCCAGTACTACAAGAGCTTGTTGAGCATACAGATAAAGTATTAAACTAATCTCTGATGTCAGATTGCAAAAAATCTGGTCAGATGAGTGAGATTATTGTGACTTGTTAAGTTTAAGTAATGAAAGACCTTAATTAAGTGCTGAGTTGTATGGTTCAGAGTATAAATAATGTATTAATTTTTAAGCTAAATAGTTATGGTTTCATGCATAGTAATAGCAGTGTTTGGAAAGAGAGAAAGGTAAGTCTGATTATGAGACAGTAGAGTTGTTTAGAGAACAGAAGAAGAGAGAAACTGTCTTGTAATATTTATGAATCATCAGAATATAAGTGTTCTTTGGAGTTACAAAAATGAATGATGAAAGAATGTATAAAGAACAGAGGACCAACAGCTGAGCTTAGGAAAATGCCTCCTATGAAAAGCCTTGAGAAAGAAGATGTGTGAGCAATAGAAATTGAGAATGTGTGGTCTGTGCGTATATAAATGTCTGCACGTTGGTAGAGATGTTAGGACAATTTCTAATAATGTTCAATAAAGTATAAATGCAATGTAACCATTCCTATTCACTTTCAAAGCATATATAAAAACCTTTGTTTTTTAGGAAAGTGGTAATGAGGATGGACCTTTTCACTTGTCACAAGCTAGGAGATGTACTTTAACTCTATTGACAGTGCCGGAAAGGTTTCTGACCATATATCCATCTCAAGCAGAACCTAATCCAAACCAGGACCCCAGAAACCTTCCTAATCTAGCTCCTTCATTAGAGGATTATTCTCCAAATAAATCGCATCCTTGAGTACATCCCCAGCTGTAATGTCTGGGATTATCATTGGTGTTGGATTGTGCCCCAGGACTCTTGGGGCACAATTGGTAGCTCTTGGAGAGGAGGGTCAGTAGTGTTAATGAGGCCAACTTGAGAGATGAGAATTAGGGTAAAAGCCAGTTCTGAGGTCAGATCTCCTTGTGAGGATAACTCTAATATTATTTCCCCCTTTCTGGGAGAAGGAAATACGGACCTGGCAGATTTGTACAAAATCCTTTCCCAGGAGGTGTACAAGGGCCAATGGGACAAGCAGAAATGACTGCCAATGAGGAGTCCTAGCTGGAAGGGGATCAGTAAAGATTAGAGACTACCACAAATGCATTGGCTACCCTGACCATCTGGATGAATTTAGAACTCTACGAAGGAACACTGAAAGCATGCCAGGGTTAAGGAGGACTAAAGAAAGGGCCTTGGGCCATTGCAGGCTAAATGGCACACCACAATTCTTTGCCAATTGGGCTTTTATTATTCCCTTCATCTGTTTCACCAGTCCAGAGGACTAGAAGTTGTTAAGCACAATTGAGATGTTGATAAATAGGCCAAATTATACAAATGTTTTAAATAATTTGCTCTGCAAAATGAGTTCTTCTTGCATTATGAAGCCCTTAAGAGACTTCTCATGTTGGTATAAATTTTCCAACAGGTCCTGAACTACTGCCATGGCTGTGGCCTGTTGACAATAGAAGGCTTCAATACAATGCTAAAACATGCAAAGTGTAACTAGTACATACCAATATCCTTGAGAGATGGGGAGCTGAAAAAAATATTGTTGCCGTGCCTCAAAGGGACTTTTTGGTAATGTGAAGTGGTCCATGAAGGCGTGAAATGGTTTTCCAATATGGTATTGTGGACATATTTCACACAGACACTAAGGTTGTGAGCTATCCCAAGGCATGCTTGCTGTCTGTGTAAGTAATTGGCCATTTTACCTTTGGCTAAAAGACATGTCTAGTAAGAGCATGCAGTTCTGCCTGTTGGACAAACCTGACATCAGGAAAGATAAGTAAAGTGGCAGAATTAAGCAAGTTATATTGGGTCATGGTAAGGGGAAGTGAGGACAGAAAAAGAATTGCATAGTTTGCTAGGCTTCTTGTGACGTGAATTGAGGAGAGCCCCATTAGAGTGTGGAACACAGATAGTGAGGGGGGCCCCGTTGCTATTTTCATTGTGACTTTTACAAAAGAAGAGACAACATCAACTTCTTTGAGACAAGGAGACTATAGTATCCTATGGGTCCAGTTTGTGTTCAATTCTGATATTTTAATTCATCTAGTTGGTTAGATTTTAAAAGGGGAAATACCCTGAATGTCCCCAGAGCATCCCTAGTCTGGACTGGGGAAAGAGGACTAGGGGACTCCATCAGGATTTAGTTATAACCAAATATTAGAGGATCTTACGAGAATTCAGAATCTAGTCCAGTCCATAGCCAAATAACAAGGACTTGAGGGCAATGCGCAATGTTAGAATCTAGTAACAGATACACTTTTGCTTTCCTTAGAAGCATAACTTTTCCTCTCCACATTGATCATATAAGAAATCTCAGATATTAGAACCTCTTGAAGCTAGATGGCCAGACCAAGTCAGGCGTTAGATTTTACTTATAGTCTTAAGGTTCTTGGGCCTACCAGAAAGTGACAGTTTTTACGTACTCACTGTAAAGCTAGGAACTCTTGAAGACAGGCATTTTAGGCACATTCTTATGTATAACATTTCAGTCTATACCTTGGTAATATAACCAATGTTCCCATTGTATCCTGTTTTCAAGAGAGATAAGATTTTCATTTAACTTACATAAATAAAAATAAGAATACTTATTTATAGCTTCTGAATTTTAAGGAATCAAGTAGGGAGAAAAAACAAATGCTTCCACCTTTGTTCAACAGAGGATACTTTACCAAAATATTGCAAACTATAGATAGCTTATGTCAGAAAATTTCCTTGAATTTGGAAAATAAAACATTTAAGCAACAAAAACATTATCCTTATCAATTACTTAATTTCATTTAAATAATTTTGTTTGGTTGGCCAGGTGCAGTGGCTCACACCTGTAATCCCAGCACTTTGGGAGGCTGTGTGGTAGGATAGCTTGAGGTCAGGATTTCAAGACCAGCCTGCACAACATAGCAAGACCTGTCTCCACTAAAAGGCAAAAAAATTATCTGGGTGTAGTCATACATGTCTGTAGTCTTAGCTACTCCAGAGGCTGAGGTAGGAGGATCAAGCTTGAGCCCAGGAGATGGAAACTGCAGCGAGCTATGATTGCATCACTGTACTCTAGCCTGGGGAACAGATTAAGGCTATGTTTGAAAAAAATTTTTTTTCTTTATTTTGATTAGCGATTTTGGACTATAGCCCATTGCAAGTACTTCTAGAGAAGAATTTAAAACAATTGCTGTGGATGACAAAAAGCCAGAAAAATCATAGCCAAAGATAGGATGAGAATTTTCAATTGACAAGGCAATTTAGATATTTTGGTGGCACACAATCATTTAACATAATAATCATTATTATGACACATATCTTGGCATATCAGACTTTTAGGAATCCTATACAATTTCACACATTTTAGTAACCACACAAATATAACTTAAGGGAAGTTAAACACCATTCCTTATTTGACAGCACTTCCTGTATTATTTACCAAATAAACCTAATCATTTAATATCTGTACAAGATGAGAGATAAACCCTTTGAGGCTCTTCAGGGGGGCCTATGTGGAAAATTGTAAAATTAATTTTAGGCCAAAAGGCTTAATTTAATATTTGGGCCCTGGAGAGACCTGCCAAAGATGTCAAAAGTTCAAAACTACTTTCTTTAATAGAATGGTAGTTCACTGCTAAATAATAGTTACTTATTCAGTCAAAGAAAGAATAAAAATCAGAAGACTTCAAAAGCAATACAGAAAGTTACATGGATGTAAAAACCTTAACCCTTGTAAAGCTCAGTTTTCTGAAGTAGTCAAAACCCAACAAGGACAGAATCTGTGTTTCCTAGGCTCAAATATTCCTTGAGCAGAGAATATATGGTTCTTAGCAAGAGCATATGAAGTTCTGGTTACATAAAATAATTCAGACATATAAAGAAAAGCCAAGAGTTACTCAATCAAGTTATACTGAGTAAACATTGCTTTTCTGGACCTTCAGGATAAAAGTAAAACCAGAGAAACTAGGTAGTTCTCAGGAAGAGTTACGACAGAAATAGAAACGTGTTCGTAAATCAGAGGATGGTTGTTAAACACATTTCAAATCAAAACCTCTTGCAATCTTACTAAAAGCAATTAATATTTAAGAAATCTTTGTTGACTGAGTGCAGTGGCTCTCACACCTGTAATCCCAGCACTTTGGGAGGCCAAGACGGGAGGATCACGAGGTCAGGAGATCAAGACCATCCTGGCTAACACGGTGAAACCCTGTCTCTACTAAAAAATACAAAAAACTAGCCAGGTGAGGTGACGGGCACCTGTAGTCCCAGCTACTCGGGAGGCTGAGGCAGGAGAATGGCGTAAACCCGGGAGGCGAAGCTTGTAGTGAGCTGAGATCCGGCCACTGCACTCCAGCCTGGGCAACAGAGTGAGACTCCGTCTCAAAAAAAAAGAAAGAAAGGAAAAAGAAAAGAAAAGAAACCTTTGTTGTTTTAACATAGGGGACCAAATTTTTAAACTTTGTATCGGTGTATTTTAACATCAAAGTTTATTCTTTAGAAAGACTGTCACAAATAATTTCTTTTAATTATAGCCAGTTTAATCACACCCAGAATTTCCTTCATAAGTTCCTATTCATGAACCTTATCATGATTTACTCAGACCATCTATGGATTACTGAGACACTCTGCCTCACTCTATATGTCCTCTTTCGTCTTAAGTAAGCAATCATGTCACTCTAGGAAAAAGATTTACCATGCAAGACTTTCTCATACAAAATTATTCTCTTATCTTTACATCTATAACTTCTCTTACATCTCTTTCTCTCTCTCTTCTTTACAGTTCCTTTCTGTCTTGTTTCTATTTCCTTCCTAAATCCACATTTTGACACTCCCTTTAAATAACCTTTGACTTAGAAAAAAATATTTTTCTCAATAAAAGACATTTTTTTCCCCTTATAATTTTTTTCTCTTATTAAACACACCTGACTTTGGTATACTTTATATACAGAATTATATATCAACTGGAATTTTTAGCTTCTAGTAACCTTAAATTTTATTAAAAACATAGGAAGTACAAAATCTTGAATTGCCTGTTACATATCATTATTTAATAGATAAGAACCATTTCGTTTTTAATATTTTTCAATTTTTTGTGTTTGTTTTAGAGACAGGGTCTTGCTCTTTTGCCCAGGCTCGAGTGCAGTGGCATGATCATGGCTCACTGCAGCCTCAAACTGTTGGGCTCAAGCAATACCCTCACCTCAGCCTCCCAAGTAGCTGAAACTCTAAGTGTGTGTCACCATACCTGGCTAATTATTTTATTTTTTGTAGAGATGTAGTCTTGCCTTGTTACCCAGGGTGGTCTCAAACTTCTGGCCTCAAGCAATCCTCCCACCTTAGCCTCCCAAAGTGCTGAGATTATAGGCATGAGCCACCATGCTTGGCCAAGAGCCATTTTATAATTGTCAGAAAAACATATTTCCCTATAACATATTTTAATGCATATTTAATCTTTCTATTAGTCTTTCTAGTCTTTCTATTAAATTTAAGAAGCCAAGGACAACCCTATTTATGTTCAGCAGTTTGTTTCAGTTTTTATCACATTTGAAAATGACTTGTACATTTAATGAGTATCTATTATTTAATTTAGGATTTCAAATTACATGAAAATTTATTTATAGCTATTTATGCCATTTACCTTTATTTCTTTGTTTTTAGCAGTGTGCTGAGATTACTTATGAAAATAGGTAATAGACAAAGCTAGTCATCATTCCAAATTATTTATCTATTAATTATTTTATATAACTGCATGTCAGGCAAATACTATAAAAGTAATGACCTTAAAGTCCAATAATTCAGAGGACACAGGCATTCCCATCAATTCGACAATCTTGAACTCTTCCCATTTGCCAAAAAATTTCTAAGTCACATGAACTTGAAAAGTGCCTGGTCTTATTTGCTTAATTTATGAGTACTCATCTATTTATAAGTCAATTTGGTACCATAGACAAATACAGTCAGACTTGTACATGCAGCCAGGTACAAATAATGATCATGTAGCTTTAATTTTTAAAGCTTTAGCCATATGTCAGGCATAACTCACTAGTTAAAAGGGGCAGTTAGATTCAAACTTCATCACTATCAAACTAACAATTTTAGTTTAAATTTTTCTGTTTCATGTAGCTGAAGCCCCTTACTGAATTTCAGAGAAACCAGAGTAGCAAAGTAGTTATGCAGACCGGCAGGAAGAGAGGAGCTAGTGGAAGAAGGTTAGCTCTAAAGTAAATTAGAAAGCTCGTAAATCTTTTTTCTACATTAGTTATTACCCAACGTTCCTAGATCATAGAGGATCCCCAGTCCCATTATTTTTAATCCTATCAGAAACTGTGGTATCTGGTGGGCTGATTGATGGGCAGCTTCTTCCTCCACCTGCCCAGGATGGTTAGGGGATTTGCATTTCCAATGGTCCTCTTGTTTACAATATGCACATCGTGGCCTCAAGACTGTATGGCCATTTTGGCCAGCAGTGGGGTCCCTAGGGGTCTTACCCATGGCCATTTGTTTTTCCTAGCATGCTCCATCTTGTGCCTCGACTGGTTGTGGGCAAGAGCCACAGCAAGCAGCATAGCTTGTCTCATGTTGCATTGCTTTTGCCCTTCCTGGACTTGAACAAGATGAATTAAATGCCTTAAAGGCAATCTCACCTACTTGAGATGTTGATATTCCCAATACCTTTTCTACTTTTTTTAGTTTTCCTCTTATACCAGGGGCACTCTGACTGATAAAACTCTCAGGTTACCTGGGTGTTCAGGTCAATGTCACTGTATTGCCCGAAGGCTTTAAAGACCACAAGAAAGGAAGAAGCATTTTCTTTGGCCACTGTTGTACCTTTATGCCTTGTTCTGCTGAAGTCCTGCTACAATTACATTCCTCATTTTGCTTGGAGGTTTATCTCAGATGGTTAGAGCAAGGCCCTGCACTAGACAGAGATATATATATTTTGAGTCTGTAATGTGGTACTTATGGAGATTCCTTCCCAGTGAATCACCAATGGGTTGGGTATCCCCTAGTCACCTAAGAGTACCTAAGAGGGCTGTAGGGAGCAATGTAGCCCCTCAATTAAATAATTTTCTAATTAGGCTGTTTCTGTACCATCAAAATATTAACCACTGTTTAAGCCAAATATTACTGCTTATATCAGAATACAAACAGACACAGAAACAGCCAATCAAACAAGACAAACCACAGCATTTTGGACTCTGACTTTGATCCCCTCAATGGGAGCAAACAGACAAGGCTCAAACTTGTCCCTGTAAGCTTCAGACATCTTTAATCCATTCTGGATGGGGAAGGTTGATCTCCAGCCCATAATCAAGCAAATAATTTGCTCAGTCTAGTTGATTGGAGTAGACAGCAACCCTGAGTCAGGCCTCCTTGGCTGCCACTAGCAGCTTCTTCAGGGTTTGCTGAGTGGTCTTAACAACATTAAACAAGTGACTAGACAAACCCGAAACTTAACACATACACATATACACATCCAATTTCCAAGTTCCCAGTCCAGTTCCTAGTCAAATTTATAATCAAGAGTACCATGTGAACATACCCCTTATTCTCCTTTCAATTAAAGTTGAAATCCCCTAACAAAGCCCCCTTGTGGAGGTTGACAAGGCCCCTTAGTGGAAGTTGATAAGAAGGGAGCTGAGAGTTGGTCACTTGTACAGAGATTAATTCACCACAAAATAAAAATAAAAATAATGAAAAAATGTGTTCCAAAATTCAAAACTTCTCTTTGCTGCAAAAATGAAAGGAAAAGCACCAAAAGTCAGCAGGGCCATGCTGGAGAGACAGAAACCAAGAGCAAATCACTGAGTAAAACACCTGGACAGCTGCTCAGACCCTTAGGTGGATACCATCCCTAATATGGAGCTAGTGAGCCACAGGCAAAAATATCCTGAAAGGATTTACAGAAGTCTGATCTGGGTCACCAACTTTGTTGTTGAACTAAACTGGGTCCATTTGCCCATGCACAATGGAAAGCCAAACACTGAAGAACCAAGTTTTTGTAGCAAGAAAGGTTTATTGTGAGTGAACTGGCAAGGAGACAGATCTCAAATCTGTCTCGCCAAGCTGAGGATTGGGGCAGGTTTTATAGTCTGAGGATAATGAGGCATGATCCTAATTGGATCTTGCCATAGGATGATGTCAGGAGGTATGCTCTGACTGGATCCTTCCCTGGTGTGATACCAGGACTCTGTCTGATTGGATCCTGCAGCCCACCATGCAATGTATGCTTCTTAATTTTAGTGCATGTTCCTTGTTCTGGACACTTAGCTTCTACCTGTGGTTGCATGCTTGGTTTATCTTAGTGTGTTCGTGGCCTTCAATCTGGGTGTCCATGGCAACTGAAGAGCTTTGTTATGTTAAAGTTGAACCAGATTGATCTGATGTGTTTACACAACCTATAAATATATTTCTAATTACATTGAATTGAAAGTAAACTTTTTATTATAAGCAGTGTTGTTCTTATACGGATGTGAATATATGTCATATCCCAGAGAAGCAGAGATACTATTCCCCAGTACATCTCCTTGTAGGCATAAAATCAGATCTAAAATACAAAGGTTATGGAAGAAAAAGATAAATGTGAGATCAGGTGACAGATTCACTGTCTTCACATAATCCAATATTATCATCACTCCATGATTATTGAGATATATTTAACTCTATACTATGCTACTTTTAATTTTTTGTTGTTCTTTCTAGTGATCTTAATATTAAATTTGAGAAGCACATTTTTTAAGTGCTCTTTGTTACTTCTTACTTTGGCTTATAGTTTGGTCTTCTCACATCATTTAAATAATATTTGTATAGGGATAAAGGAAGTGCAGTTTTGCTGATTTTATAATATATACAATATGGAAACTTTTCATTTTTTTTTCACTTGTAGAATTTCAAGAACCCTATGCTGTCGTAGTACTTCTGGAGAAAGATCTCATTGTAGTTGATCTGACACAAAGCAAGTAAGTTATCCATGTACAGATTAACACTTTTAAACTCTATTTATTTTAGATAATTGGCATTTGTATTCTTTAGATAGGAAATATTCTTTGTGTGAATATTGGCTTGCTAGAATTACAGAAATGCACTTTGGTTCAATGGTGAAAATGAAACCAGAAGAATTTGGGAAACACTGAGAAAACTGTAAGACAACTTAAAGGCAGCACCTGATGTTTGGACAGAAACATTGAAGACTCAGGACACATAAAATTGATCACATTTTTGTTGTTTCCTTAAAGAAAATCAATCGTTATGAAAACTTGTACAATGTAATAGCTGAGTAATGGAAAATGACACATGATAAAAGTATTATTGCACTACTGCAGCAGACAACACAGAACACTAGAATCTCAGGGGCAGAGAAGACAGGGGCCTTCTTTTACTTTTTTTCCTTTTTCATTATGTTACAGGCAATTGAAAAAAAGTGTAGAATACTGCTATTATAGTGGTGCTCTCCACTCCTTTACATTGTCAGTAAAAATCTTCTGTCCATTTTTATTATAATGGTAATAGCATGAAACTAATTTCCATCATTATATGTTCTTCCATTGATCTTTTAGCCTCATATATTTGTAATACAATTTTGTAAGTTGTCTCTCCTTGGCCTGGAATAACTTTCTCTTTAATTTTTCTCCTTACCAACATCTTATCTGTAAGATTCTCAAGTCAGATATCACTTCCTTATTTTTAAAAAAAATTCATTATCTATATAATTTGGTAATATATCCTAATATGGGCTCTCATAACCCCCACATTTCTCTCTTCATAGCTTTTGACACAGATACAATTTTCTATTTGCCGTTGCTTAAAGATTGTCTTCCCACTAGGCTGTAGACTCCATGAAGGAGGGGCTCTGTCTCCACATGGAGTCAGCTCTCAATAAATTTTTGTTGAATAAATCAGTCCGAATTCTACTCTTCAAGTTGTTTGTAAATGTAAGATCCAGGGTTCTTCCTCATACTAATTTGCAGATATTATTCTCAGGATTTTAAAAGGGATGTAGGATTTGGGCCATGAAATCATCGTAACTGGGAATTCTGCTTAGCTGCCCTAATTATCAACATAAGACTTTTTGTGTAGATGTAAGGATTTATGCTAATTCCTCTAAGAAGTTCTAATATGAGTCTTATTAAAATATACTCTTCTAATCTCATTGGTACTCAACTCTTCTTTGTATGTCATATTTGTTGGTTACTCATACTTTGCCTAAGTATCTAACATCCTTCCAGGCCCATTATACTTTACCTTTCATGGCCACTTTCTTCAGTATATATATATATATTTATTTATTTATATACTGTATATATATGTATTCTTTCATTTAAATTTTGTTTTATTGTGACAGAATATACATAACATAAAAGTTACCATTTTATGTATACATACATTCTTGTGCTTTTCATTACCCTATATAAGTATGTGAATTAACATTTTGTTTGCAAGTTTTCGTCTAACATTTTACCTTTTTTAGCATGTATTAAAATCTCTGTGGCATTCCCGTTTCATTGGCTATTACATGGAATTTAACATGTCAAAAACTGAGTATGTTCTCTTTACCTCCAAATGGTTACCTCTCAGCTATATTGAATGTTAAACAAGTTATAACTTTGGAATCCTTTTCATTTTTTTTTTCTTTTTATCTTTTTCTTTCCATTTAATCCCCAACCCAAAGGCAAGCATTAGGGTTTACACATTATTTCTATTCTTGATTTCTTGGATTCATATTTTCATTTCTATTTTCACAGCAACCAGTTTATACTTTTATGTCTAAATTCCTCTAGTAAATTTTTAGCTATTTCTCTTTTAATATCTTTTGCCTACTCTTTGCCAATGTACTAAAATAATTTTCTCAAAAATTTTCATAACATTTCACTTTGTCAGGAGCCTATTATTGTTACCTCTTGCTATTATCAAATTCTAAATTGTAGGCCTTGTCTTCAAGGGGATCCATTTATCTTCTAACTCTTTAAACTTAGAAATGTTAATAATTTGTACTCTGAAACCGAGAATCTCTGATATATCTAGTTTAACCTCTGGTACCTCTAGTTTAACCTACTTGTCACTTTAAGAGACATGAATTGTTCCTTTAACCTGATTTTGCATATATAACTATTCTTATTTGGGATACTATCTGCAACATTTCAGATTGGTAGAAAGAGAACTGCTGCCAGAACACACACACATGCACACACACACACACACACACACCCCATATTTTCTGGAGATTGGACTAAACCCCTAATTTTTTAATTAAGTTCCTAATAATATGAGAAAAAACTGTTTTCTAACAGGCACCTCCTACCCTAAAAAAACACATTGTTTCAGAAGTTATATGATGACACCTGGAACAGATATGGCATAGAATAATACGAATTTCCTCCTTGCACAGTGCCTGGTACATATGATGTTCTAAATAGCTACAGGGATTTTAAATTTGATTTTGTACTCATTTCCTTTATAAGGTTATAGTAAGCTTGAGGATATGAAAGTTATTACATCCATAAGTCTTCATTCCGACTATGTTCTCTAGTTTACATAGGAAATGATCTTTTAGATATACACAGTCACATACACACAAACCTACATATGACACACATCTTTTCATTATTCCTGCAAAAAAGTTAAAAGTTTCCTATCTATTACGTCTTTGTCTTAGTCCCTTTTATA
Source organism: Rhinopithecus bieti (assembly GCF_001698545.2). Taxonomy (NCBI): domain Eukaryota; kingdom Metazoa; phylum Chordata; class Mammalia; order Primates; family Cercopithecidae; genus Rhinopithecus; species Rhinopithecus bieti. Next base: position 1,099,113 of record NW_016803631.1, on the reverse strand, counting down.
TTGTTATGAAGGAATACTCAAGGCTAGATAATTTATAAAGAAAAATGATATGTTGGTTCACAATTCTGATGTCTAGAAAGTCCAAGTTTGAGTGTCTGCATCTGTTGAGGGTCTCAGGCTGTTTCTACTCATTGCAGAAAGTGAAGGGAAGTCAGAATGTGCAGAAATCACATGGTGAGAAAGAAAGCAAGAGAGAGAGGGGACAGGTTTCAGGCTTTTTTAAACAACCAGCTCTCATAGGAACTAAGAGTGGGAACTCATCCCTGAGGGAAGGCATTAATCTATTCATGAGGAATCTGCCCCTGTGAAGGTGAAAAACATCCCAATCATAGCATTCTTCTCCTGAATCCCCAAAACTCATGTCCTCACATATAAGATACAATCATTCCTTTCCAATAGTCTCAAAGTCTTAATTCATTTTAACATCCATTCAAAAGTTTGAAGTCCAAGCTTATAAAATATGAAACAAGTTCTTTGCTTCCAAGGTAACAATGGTTGTATAGCTGTTGGGTAAACATTTCCATTCCAGTAGGAAGGCATAACAAGTCTTATGCAGCTTTAAAACACAGCAGAGTAGACATTAAATCTTAAAGCTCCAAAATAATCTTCTTTGACTCCACGTCCTGCATCCTGGAAACACTGATGCAAGGAGTGGGCTCCCAAGGCCTTGGCAGTCCTGTCCCCATGTTTTTGCTGCGCACAGTCCATGTGGCTGCTTTCATATGTTGGAATTGAATGCCTGAGGCTTTTCCAGACTGAGGTTGCACACTGCTGGTGGCTCTGCCTATGTGGCAGGTTTCAGCATGGGCACCCAGGCTTTTTGATATATCCTCTGATATCTAGGGGGCAGCTGCCAAGCCTCCACGGCTCTTGTGTTCTGGGTGCCTGCAGACTTAACACCATGTGGATTCACCAAGGCTTATGGCTTGTGCCCTCTGGAGCAGCAACCACAGCAGCAACTGGGTCCATTTGAGCCGTAGTGGGAGCTGGAGTTGTAGGGATGTAAGGAACAGCGACCCAAAGGGGCACAGTACCCTGGTCCTGTCCCCCAAAACCATTCTGTTCTCCTAGGCTCCTGGGACTGTGATGGGATGGGTGGCCTCAAAGATTTCTGAAATGCCTTTTGTCCATTGTCTTGACTATTAATACCCTGCTCCCTTACTGGTCATACTAATCTCTTTAGCAAGTAGTTGCTTAGATTCCCCTCCTGAAAACACTCTTTTCTTTACTACCACATGGCCAGGCTGCAAATTGTTCAAATGTTAATGCTCTGCTTCTCTTTTAATTATAGATTCTTCCGTTAGGTGATTCCATTGTGGACATAATTTAGTGTAAGCTGTTAAAGTAACAATGCCACTTCTCAAGCACTTTGCTGCTTAGAATTTTTTTCTGCCAGATACTCAAGGTCATCACTCTTAAGGTTAGCCTTCCACAATGCAGCCAAATTCTTTGCTACAGTGCAACAATGCAGCCAGGTTCTTTGCTGCAGTGCAACAATGGGGATATTTGCTCCAGTTCCCAATAAGTTCCTAATTTCTGTCTGATACCTCATTAGCATGGCCTTTTCTACACATATTTCTGTCAGTATTTTGGTCACAACTACTTAACCAATTTCTAAGAAGTTCCAAACTTTCCCTCATCTTTTTATCTTCTGAGCTCTCCAAGCTCTTCCAACTTCTACCCATCACTCATTTCTAAAGTGCTTCCACAATTTCAGGTATCTTTATAGCAACACCCTGTTCCTCAGTACTAATTTTCTGTCTTAGTCTGTTTTGTGTTATTATAAAGGAACACCTGAAGCTAGTAATTTAAAAAAAAAAAAAAAAAGGTTTATTTTGTTTGCAAGATTTGGGCATCTGTATGTGGTGAGAACCTCAGCTGTTTTCACTCATGGCAAAAGGTGAAGGGGAGCTGAGCTGGTGTGTGCAGAGATTACGTGATGAAAGAAGAAACAAGCAAGAAGGAGGAGGCTCCAGGCTCTTTTTAACAACCAGCTCTCACAGGAACGAAAAGGGAGAACTCATTCACCTCCAAGACAGGACATTAATCAATTCATGAGGGTTCTGCCCCATAAGCCAAACACCTCTCATTAGGCTCCACCTCCAACACTGGGGACTAAATTTCAAGATGAGATTTGGAGGGAACAAACAAACATCCAAACCATAGCACCCCATTGAAAGAAAGTCAAAATTTATTTATATTTTAATATTTGTAAGGATACGAAATAAATATTTACCATTGTATATAAGTAAAGTGCTTAGTTTATTTTTAATGAATTAACTAAGTAAACTTGTTATATAATAGTTTCAGATTAATAGAATTCATTGTATCTATATTAGCAAAGCAATGCCACTGTGGAGTGTTAGAATTATGAGAAGTAAATTTTGAGCTTGAATAAAATTTTACTAGCATTAATATTACATTTTATAAATTACTGTTACAAAAGATCATTTTGTTCATACAATTCTTGTTTTATGGTACTTAAAAAACAAGTGAAATTTATAGTAAACGTTCAGAGACATTTTAGGGCTTACTTTATCAAAATTATTTTCTATTTTTTCTTTGTAAAATAACACTGATATATTGTCTTTATCTATTAGTTTTCCAATCTTTGAAAATCCATATCCCATGGACATTCATGAATCACCAGTTACATGCACAGCATACTTTGCAGATTGTCCTCCGGATTTGATTCTAGTACTGTATTCTATAGGAGTCAAGCATAAAAAACAAGGATACAGTAATAAGGTAAAAGTAGAAATTATAAATAACTTTTCTTGTATTCATATCACATGATCATACTTTTTCCCATTACTTTATTTTCTTACATTCCATATAGGAGGACTTGAACTAAATTATTTCTAATTTAAAAGCCAATGTCTATTAAAGACGTAACTTCTTAAATTCAAACTTTCTAAATGCTACTTAGCTTTAAGCCTACAGAAATATAATTTCTTATACAGAAGGCATATAATTATATACTGATATACTTATCTATTATGTGCATTTATATACTAAGCATGTACTTATACTAATACATATTTGAGTCATAAGATATAAGCTTTATTTTAAATGAAAACTTATGTTTTAAGAAAACAAAAAGACTCAAGTCTTCCTAGTTTATAATTAATTAATTAATGGTTTAGGAAACATAATTATTAAAAGTCATTTGTTAAATAATATTCTAGAATTTTTTGTTACAGTTCACTACAAGATTCAACTACTTATAATTGTAACAGATTATCTCTTATGATTTCTGTTATTTTCCCAGGGCTGTTGGGATGGACAACTTCCAGAGACACTATTTACATAGCTTCTATGTTAAATGGCACCACAGTAGTTTGGTGGTACACAGACTATATGACACATGTAGCAACACTGTATTTGTACAATTAAAAATACTTCTTTGATTTGTTTATATAAATGGTAAGATTGATTAAAATCTATATTTTTAAGGGAGATGGAATTGTGCATTTAGACGTTGTTTGTTCAATGAAAAAATTAAAAGACACACACTTCATTCTTGATTATTTTACAGTTAGTTTGTTTAAATGAACTTTTTATCATTATTTTAAGCTATTTTCATTTTAAATTTCTAAGCCATTTGAACATATATATATATACTTTCTGGATAATCTATTTAGGAGTGGCCAATCAGTGGAGGAGCTTGGAACCTTGGAGCACAAACATATCCAGAAATTATTATTACTGGGTAAGTAGATGTATTTTATGAGTTATTAATTCATCAACAAAAAGATGTTTACTGAGTCTTGATACTTTTCCATAATTGTGTTCTATGCAGAATAATAGTTTAAGTAAAAGTGAAAATATAAGAAATTGCTTCTACCCAAAGATTCTCATCTTGACAGAGGATATAATCAAACCATTGGAAACATAATAACAAAAAAGAAAGCATAGATTATATCACCAGGAGAAAGTCAGAGTGGGGAAGTCATGAGATATTAGTCTTCACTGGAAATCACAGAATATTAGCTTTACAAAGACCCTTACAAACACTTACCTATTTCTGCCAAATTCAGGAATCACTGCTCTGTATCTGTACGAGGTGGTTATTTTAAATATTTCTCAAAACTTACAGCACCAGAAATAACACTTCTTTGTATGACAACCCACTTGTTGTTTTAATATTAGGAACAAAAATAGAGAAATAGCCAATGATAAATATGAGATTTAAAAGGTAATAAGGGTTCTGCTAATGGGAAGATAGAGTAAATATACTTTTTCCTATTCTTCCCACTAAACGACTAAAAACTCTGGATATTATATATAAGATAAACATAAGATGAGTAGGAAATGTGAAGAAGCGTCAGACCAGGTAGGACCCCTAAGTCTTAAAGAATGACATGGAAGTCAGTTCCCTAAGTTTTCTTTCTGCCTCATATATCCCAGAATTAGAGCTAAAGAAGCTAGTAACCTAGAAATGTGAATGGACACAGATGAAAAATCCCAACAAAATCTGGCTCTCTTTAGCCATGGAATGAAGAAAGCAGCAGTGTATCAAGACAGAAAACATTTAGAAAATAATCTCTCTACTTAGGTTAACAACACACACACACACACACACACACACACACACACACATACCTTCCTCCCACACACACAACTGTGGCCCCACCCCAACTCACTCCAGTAAAGGCCAAGTGGAGAGCTTAGACTTTCACCCTTGTCAAGGTATAATGAGGTACCCCAACTTCCCCAGAGTGCCAGATAAAGCAGAGTAGGGAGCTGGGGCTTTGAATCATGGGGTGAAACCCCTCTTTTGTGGTGTCAGTGGGGAGCTAGAATTCTCACCACTGCCCAGCAGTAATGAGTAGCTACCGTTCCCTATCCCCTTCCCTGTGTCAACAGAAATAAATGAGGAAGGAGAGAAGAAAGGGTGGGACTGAAAAATATTAAGGAAATAATGGCTGAAAACTTATCAAATTTAACAAAGCAACATGAACCTTCAGATTCCAGAAGCTGAGCAAAGATAAATTATCATCAAACTTCTGAGCAGCAAATACTAAAAGAAAAAAATCTGGAAAGTCACAATAGAGAAATGACATCTAACCTATAGGGCCAAACCAGTTTGAATGACAAAAGGAAAAGTGAGTATTTTTCAAGTACTGAAAGAAAAGAACTATCAATCCTGAATCCTATACCCAATGAAAATATCCTTCAAGAATTAAGGCAAAATAAAGATCAAAATCCATCATTTCCAGATGCGATAAACTAAGAGAATTTTTCAACACCAAATTTACCTTTAAAAAAGTAACTACAGGAAGTTCCCTACACAGAAAGGAAATGAGCCTTGGTTCATCAAGAAGGAAGAAATAATACAATAACAAAAGTATGGATAAATACAATAGGCTTTCCATTTCTTGAATTTTTAAATGTATATTTTATGGTTGAAGCAAAGATTATAGAAACAGTGTCTGATGTTACTATAATCACATTGACTGGTGTGGTTCTAAATGTGTATAGAGGAGATATTTAACACAATTATAAATGGGAGAGGATAAAAAGATGTAAAGAGAGTTAAGGCTTTTATATATCTTGAACTGGTAATAAGATGACACTGGTAGAATGTGATAAGCTGTGATACAATGTAATACCTAAAAAAACTTTAAAAATTATGCAGAGGTGTACTTAAAAACACTACTGACACTTCAAAATGGAAGCACTATAATAATTCAAGTAACAGAAAGGCAGAAAAAGAGGAAACAGGAAAAAAAGCAGAAAAAATTATATGGTTTACTGAAGCCCCAACATATCAATAATTATATTAAATATAAATGGTCTAAATACTTCCATACAAATATGAAGATTGATAGAGTGGGTTAAAAACATGACCAGCGTGTTATCTGCAATACACTCACTTCAAATATAACAGCATAGACAATTTGAGAGTAAAAAGACAGAAAATCTATGAAAAGAATTAATTGAGAGTGACATCAGCAAGGTAACAGAATAGGAAGCCCTAGACTTTGTTCTCCACAGATACACTCACTTTACAACAATATATGGTCCAAAAAGCCATTATGATAACTTCAGAAACTATTTAGGAAGTCACAGTACCCCAGACAAGCTCAAAGCCAAGAATGGTCACACTGAAATGGGTAAGAAAAGCGTGGCATTTCAGCAACATCAGTCCTTTTTCCGAGCTGGCACAGCTCACAATTAGGAGGAAAAGTGCAACTCATGGCTTCACCTTTTTGAGGGAAAGAAAAGAGTGGAAGATATATGCAATGTTCTAGATTTATAGTGGCTGCTCAAGGGACTAATTTCTGTATCATCTGATAGAGATCTGGCATACTCTGCATAGCTGGGTGCCACTGAGAGCAAAATATATTTCAGTGGCTTGTAGCATCAGAGAACCTGCAGTATTTCAGACAGATACTAGAGGCAGCAAGATACTACAAGTTCCTGAAAAAGAAACTGGAAAACTTCACTAGTTAGGAATTACATGCACAAGCCCAGAGAAGACATATTCCCATAAAAGGTTTGAGAGGCTCTTAGAATCTCTACCTGAACTGATTTATGAAAAATGTCCCCTGTACAAAGTCAGTCCATAAGGATGTGACTACTTTTCATATTAAAGTCAACAAAATAAAGCATACAAAGAGACGGGGAAACATGGCCCAATCAAAGAGACAAAAAAAAAAAAAAATCCAGTAACTGATTTTAACCCTTTTCCTACTTGTCCCAACAATACTCACTGGTAGCACTTGCAGCTATGACATTTATGCCAAGATAACTTTACCTCAAAATATCTCACTTTTATTATTATTGTTGTATCACTCTAGTATATTGACTTTGGAAATAAAAGACATCATTGTATTTATAGCATTCTGTTTTTAGTAGTGGTATTTCCATTTACAAAATATAGTAATTCTCCATCACTGAAAATGTCATATCCTAGAAAACACAGCATTCCTACGTGTGAAGGTAACATCATTCTTGTACAGTTTTTGGCTGAGGATTCATTTGGTGAATTTATTTTTTCCAAAATAGACTATTCTGATGTTAGTTCTGTTCAGAAATAACTCCAGGAACAGTTTTCATGTTTTATTTTCACGTTGAAAACCAGTCAGATTTTCTTCAGCCTCAAAAAGTGTGTTTATGTAAAATTAAACGAGCACTGGAAGCAAGCTGTACTTTTTTATTCTAAATGGGAAAAGGGTTAAAGAAACAGAAATCTGTTGACAAAGAGTTCAAAATAATCATCTTAAAGAAACTCAATATATTAGAGAATACAAATAGAAAACTAAACAAAATGTGGGAAATGATGCATGAACAAAATGAGAATATCAACAGAGTTTGAAATTATTGAAAAGAAACAATTCTAGATCTGCAGAATACGACAATTTATTTGAAAAATTCATTAGAGAGTGTCAACAACAGACTTGGCCAAGCAGAAGGAAGAATCAGTGAACTGGAAAATAGGTCACTTGAAATTACTGAGTCAGAGGAACAAAAAGAAGAGGGCCTAAGAGCCTTACGAACTCATTCAAGTGGACTGATGTATACATTATGGGAATTTAAGAAGGGGTAGGGAGAGAGAGAGAGAGAGACAGAGAGAGAGACAGAGAGAGAAATAGTGAATGGAGCAGAGAGAATGGAGCAGGGAGCTTACTTGAAGAAATAATGGTCAAAATTTTCCCAAGTTGGAGGAAAGAAATGGAAATTCAAATTCAAGAAGCTTAAACAAGTCCTATAATATGAACCCAAAGAAGCTCATAAAGAGACACATTATAATCAAACTGTCAAAATCAAAGACAAAAGAAAATCTTGAAAGCATCAAGAAGAAAAATTCTTATCACATGCAAGGAAATCCCCATGAGATTGTCTGCAAGTTTTTCAGCAGAAGCATGGAAGACTAGAAGGGAGTGGGATAATATACTCAAAGTGCTGAAAGAAAAAAACCCCACCACCTTAGAATACTATATTTGGCATAACCAACTTCAAAAATGAAGGAGAAATAAGCCCTCCCTATATAAACAAAAACTGAAGGAATTCATCAACACTAGACATGTCTTACATAAATTGCTGAGAGTTCCTTCAGTTGAAACAAACACACTAGACAACACCACCAAAGCATACAAAAACTTAAAAGCTCTCTGGTAAAGTTAAATTTATAGACAAATATAGAATATTGCAATATTGTAAAGGTGGTGGATAAATCACTTTGATTTCTGGCATATAATTTAAAAAATAAAAACAATCACTATAAAACTATGATAATAGATGCAAAATATAAAAATATGTAATTTGTGACATCAATAACATAAAGAGAGGGTGAATGTAAAGGAGTAGATTTTTTGTATGTAGGTAAAGTTGTTATAGTTTAAAATAGATTGGTATAACTAGAAGATGTTTTATGTAATCCTGATGGTAAACACAAAGAAAATGCCTATAGAATATGCACAAAAGAAAATGAAAAAGGAATAAAAGTATGTCACTAAACAAAAATATAAATGAAACCCAAAGGAAGCCAACAAGAGAAGAAAAGAAGGTCAAAATAACCACATAACATATAGAAAACAGTAAAATGGCATTAGTAAGTTCTTCTGTACCAATAATTATGGTAAATGTAAATGGATTAAACTCCCTAATCAAAAGACATAAAATGGCTTGATTGAAGAAAGTAGAACTATATGCTGCCTCCAAGAAACTCACTTTAGATTTAAGGACACACGTAGGTTGAAAGTGAAAGGATAGAAAAAGATGTACCATGCAAATTGTAACCAAAAGAGAACGAAATGAACACATTTATATTGGACTTTAAGTCAATAACTCACAAGGGACAAAGAAAGACATTACCTGATAATAAAAGAGTCAATCCAACAGAAAGATATAAAAAGTACAAATACATATGAATGTAACAGCAGAGCATCAAAATATATGAAGCAAACATTGACAAAATTGAAAAAATGAACAGAATAACACAATAATAGTAGTATATTTCAATACCACATTTTCAATAATTAATAGATCAACTAGGCAAAAGATCAAGAAGGAAACAGGGTATTTGAAAAACACTACAAGAACAATTGGGCCTAACAGATAATACAAAACACTACACCTAGCAATAGGAGAAAAACATTCTGCTTAAGCACACATGGACCTTGTTCCAGGATAAGTAATATGTTAGGCCAGGGGTCCACAACCCCTGGGCTGCAAACCAACACCAGTCCATGGCCTGTTAGGCACCAGGCCACACAGCAGGAGTTAAGTGGCAGGCAAGTGAGCATTACCACCTGAGCTCTGCCTCCTGTTAGATCAGGGACAGTATTGGATTCTCATAGGAGTACAAACCCTATTGTGAACTGCACATGCAAGGGATCTAGGTTGCAGGCTTCTTATGAGAATCTAACTAATGCCTGATGATCTGAGGTGGAACAGTTTCACCCCGAATCCATCTCTCACCACCCCTGTCTGTGGAAAAGTGGTTTTCCACAAAACTAGTACCTGGTGCCAAAAAGGTTGGGGACTGCTCTGGTAGGCCACACATCTGTAGATGCAAGTTATTAGTAATGTTAGTTCTTTGGTTGAGTGGTTCCGATACAATTATATTCTGTATATTAAATCTGTTACATGCATTGTTATTTTCATATCAAGTATTACATGATGAAAAATAAAATAGAATTAAATTTTGTCAGGGTATATAGAGTCTCAGACCAACATCCTGCAGATTATTTTAGTAATAAAGTTTAAAATATCTGTAAGTTTATAATTAAACATGCAAAGTCATTCATAGTCTTTATTTGTAATAGCCAAAAACTGAAAACAACCCAAATGTTCATCATTTGGTGAAGGGGTAAATAGAGTATATCCATACAATGGAATACTATTTAACCACAAAAAGGAACAAATTATTAATACATATAAGAAAGATTATCCTCAAAAACATTATGCTAAGTGAAAAATGCAGACACGAAAACAGTAGATATTATGTGGGTTCCACTTATATAAACATTCTAAGAAAAAAAAAATCTATATAGGCAGAAAGTAGATTATTGGGGATCTGCTGGGGATGGGAAACACGGTTGCATATTGCCATGAGTAATTTTTTGGAGTGACGGAAATGTCCTAAAACTGGATGATGATGTCAATGTGACAACTGTGTAAATTTACTAAAAATTATCAAACTGTACCCTCACAGTGGTTGAATTTTATAGTTATGTAAATTACATCTGAATAAAGCTATTAACAAAGTAGAGTAAGCCACTCAGTGACTAACCCCCTCTCAAAATAAAAAATCAGTTGACCATATAAATATGGTTCTATTTCTGGACTCTCTACTATGTTTCACTGATGTATATGTCTGTTTTTCACCAGTAGCACAAAAACTTTATTGTGGCTTTAGGGTGAAACTTAAACCTTATGTAGTTTGAGTCTCCAACTTTGTTTTTAGTTTTCAAAATTGCTTTGGCTAATCTAGTTTCTTTTCTTTTAAAAAAATAATTTCAGCTTTTATTTTAGATTCAGGGGTACATGTGCAGGATTGCTACATGGGCATATTAGACACAGGTAGTGAGCATAGTACCCAACAGGTAGTTTTCAACCCAAATCCCTCTCCTTCCCTCCCTGCTCTAGTAGTCTGCAGTGTCTGTTGTTTCTGTGTTTATGTCCATGTGTACTTAATGTTTAGCTCCCAGTTATATGTGAGAACATGTGGTATTTAGTTTTCTGTTCCTGTGCTGGCTTACTTAGGATTATAGCCTCCAGCTCCATCCATGTTGCTGTAAAGGACATGATTTCACTCTTTTTTATGGCTATGTAATATTCCATGGTACATATGTACCATGTTTTCTTTATCCAGTCCACTGTTGTTGGGTGCCTAGGTTGATTCCATGTGCCATTGTAAATAGCATGGCAATGAACAAACGAGTGCATGTGCCTTTTAGGTATAATGATTTATGTTGCTTTGTTTATATACTGAGTAATGGGATTGCTGGGTCAAATAGTAACTCTGTTTTTAGTTCTTTGAGAAATCTCCCAACTGCTTTCTATTTTCAGTAGTGGCTTAACTAATTTACATTCCCACCAACAATATTTAAGCATTCTCTTTTCTCTGCCATCTGACAAGCATCTGTTACTATTCAACTTTTTAATAATAGCCATTCTGACTATTGTACAATTGTATCCTATTGTATTTTGATTTTCTTTTCTTTCTTTTTTTTTTTTTTTGAGACAGACTTGCTTTGTTGGCCTGGCTGGAGTGCAGTGCCATGATCTCGGCTCGCTGCAATCTCTGTCTCCTGGGCTCAAACAATTCTCCTGCCTCAGCCTCCCAAGTAGCTGGGATTATAGGTGTGTGCCACCATGCCTGGCTAATTTTTGTATTTTTAGTAGAGACAGGGCTTCACCATGTTGGCCAGGCTGGTCTAGAACTCCTGACCTCACATAATTTGCCCCCCTCGGCCTCTCAAAGTGCTGGGATTACAGGTGTGAGCCACTGTGCCTTGTCATGTTTTGATTTTCATTTTTCTGATGATTAGTGATGATAAGCATTTTTTCATGTTTATTGGCTGCTTGTATGTCTTCTTTTGAGAAGTGTCTGTTCATGTCTTTTGCCCACTTTTTAATGGGATTATCTGTTTTTTGCTTTTTGGTTTGTTCAAGTTACTCATGGATTCTGGATATTAGACCTTTGTCAGATGCATAGTTTGTAAATATTTTCTCCCATTATGTAGGTTGTCTGTTTAGTCTGTTGATAGTTTCTTTTGCTGTGCAGAAGCTCTTGAGTTTAATTAGTTCTTACATGTCAAGTTTTGCTTTTGTCACAATCATTTTTGGGGGCTTAGCCATAAATTCTTTGCCAAGGCTGATATCAAGAAGGGTATTTCTTAGGTTTTCTTCTAGTATTTTAGTAGTTTGAGGTCTTACATTTAAATTGTTAATCCATCTTGAGTTAAATTTTGTATATGGTGAAAGGTAAGTGTCTAGTTTCACTATTTTGCATATGGCTAGCCACTTATGCCAGCACCACTTATTGAATAAGGAGTTCATTCCCCATTGTTTGTTTTTGTCAGCCTTGTCAAAGGTCACATGGTTGTAGGTGTGAGGCTTTATTTCTGAGTTTTCTCTTCTGTTCCATTGGTCTATGTGTCTGTTTTTGAACCAGTACCATGCTGTTTTGGTTACTGTAGCCTAATAGTATAGTTTGAAGTTGAGTAGTGTGATGCCTCCTGCTTTGTTCTTTTTGTTTAGGATTACTTTGGCTATTCAGGCTCTTTTTTGGTTTCATATGAATTTTAGAATAGTTTTTTTTCTACTTCTGTGAGGAATGATGCTGGTAGTTTGATAGGAATAGTGATGAATCTGCACATTGCTTTGGGCAGTATGACCATCAGTTTGTTTATTTCTACAAAAAATTGTTTTACCATATTTTAATTGTGATTACACTGAATGTATATGCCATTTAGGGGAACAAACATCTAATAAGTGATACAATTATCAATAACATATATCTCCTTTTATTAATGCCTTATTTTTTGGTCAACATCTTACAATTTTCAGCATACAGATCTGGCACAAGCTGTGTTAGATTTTATCTATTTCTTGGTTTTGGCACTGTCGTAAGTGGTACTATTTTGTTATTTCCAAATGTCTATTGCTATTCCATGGAAATACAATTGATTTTTGTATATTGATATTGTGTCTTATAATTGTGCTAATCATTTATGAGTTCCAGTATCCTTTGTGTAGAATCTCTAGGATTTTCTACATATCCATAAAATCTGCAAATAGAAACAATTTTATTTCTTCCCTTTTAGTCTGTATGCCTTTTATTTCTTTTTCTTCCCTATTTCAGTGCTTAACACCTCCAATAAGATGTTGAATAAGAATGGTGAGAGTGAACATTTTTTTTGCTTTGTTCCTGATCTTAGGGGAAAACATTCAATCTTTCATTATTATGTATGTTAGGAGATATCTGTAGGTTGTTCCTTCACACCTTTTATCTGGTTATAGAAATTTCCTCTGTTCCTAGTTTACTGAAAGTTTTTTTAGGAATGCATGATAAATCTTGTCAAATGCTTTTTCTGCATTTATTGAGATGACTATATGGATTTTCTCTTGTAATCTGTCAATATGGTGAATTTTAATATGGTAGTTGATTTTTTAAGTGTTTGTCTTACATTCCTAAGAAAACCCACTTAGTCATTGTGTACTATCCTTTCTATATATTACTTGATTTGCATTGCCAATATTTTGTTGACAATTTTTATGCCTATTCTCATGAGGAATAACGGTTTGTAATTTTCGTTTATTGTAATGTTTTTGTGTGGTTTTGGTGTCAGGGTAATGCTGACTTCATCAAAAGTGTTGGGAAGTATTATATCTTCTTCTATTTTCTTGATGATTTTTTATAGAATTGACATTTGATTATTACCAAATAATGATGCAACTCTAGATACATTTGGTGATTTGCTTTTATATTTTGAAACTTAACTTCAATTTTACTATGATATTCAATTCATATTTATATTAATATCAAAATTATCATTTTATTGAATATAAATAATTTTACATGAAAATATGTTGTTCACTTTCCACAGGCCATTTTTCATTGCTCTCCATTACACATATAATCTTTTTACAATAAAGTCTAAGGAATTATTGTTCTTTTTCTAATCTTTAGATTTTAGTATATTGTTTAAGAAATGAACCATTGTTTTAAGCTTAGAAATGGTTTAGCACACATTAGTTTTCATTAACGTGGTATTTTTGAATCAAAATTGTATCAACAGTAGCTCAAGTGTCTGTACATTTGGAGTGATGATGATTTTTATTTAGTATACTTTAATTAATGCTAATTTATTTCTCATCTAGTCATGCAGATGGATCAATAAAATTTTGGGATGCTTCTGCAAGTAAGTTTCAAGTTTCTGTACAACAGAAACCAATTGGTTAGTATTTACTTATAGCCAACTACCACTTTTTAGTTTGGGCAATTAAAATTTCAGATATATTTTTAGCATACATATGTGGCTGTGTTACAAAAATCCATTAACTACATTGTTAGATCAGTTGAAAGTATTATCTCTACTTTACTTCTCTTCTGTAATATAAGGTAAACAAGACTAAGTCACTCTTTGTCAGCAACCTGTTATATCCACAGGAGGCATGATACATCAGAAAAAGTACCAAACTTTGTCAGATTAACTCTGTTCGAGGAATTTCCTTCACGCCCTACCTGTGTGGTCTTCGCCAAGTGCTTATATCCCTCCAGTCTTCTCTTTTCTTCCCCACTCATCTACCACATCCTTCAAAGATCAAATGATTTGATAACTGTAACAACTCTTTTTAAATTCTTGAGAATTATGTAACTTAGAGAATAAATAAGGTACTCTGCTCAATGTTGAAGGACATGCAAAGATACTTAAGACTTCATTATACTCACATATACCCTTCAGAAAAATTGTGGTCATTAGAAAAGGTAAAGAAATGCACATATATAACTATAGGGAAAACAATATAAGAACTCTAAATGCAGATTATTTAGATCAGAAATGAGAGAGTCTTATTGAGAACTGGTAGATCCAGGAAAGGTATTTTGATGGAGTTAACATTTAGTGTGAGTTTTGGAAGATAGTTAACTTTTGACAGGAATAGGAGTGAAGAACAAGTTAACAGTGACTCTTAAGTTTCTGCATATGAGTAACCAGGAAGATGTAGGTAACTCTTTTGGAAAGAAGGAATATAAGAGAGCTTTGAATTTTTTAGTAAAACCAGAAAATTCAAGTAAAAATATCCAGCAGATAGGGAGAAAAGTCAGAAATGGAAACCAATGAAGAAGCAGCATAAAAGTGATGTTTGAAGCTGTAGAAATGAATAGCTTCTGAGGAAGACTACAATAAACACACAAGCAGAGGAAGAAGGTTGAATATTGACAATATTCTTAGCCCACAAGGTAGAGTCCCTTGAACAAGCAAACAATCAGCAAGAGAAAAGGATTAAAAGATCTAAACTCATGCATTCTAAAGTCCCCTTCTGATTTCACATAATAAAAAGCAAGTGCCTAAAGAGAAACTTCAAAGGGCAACAGACTTTCTGTTGATGAATCTTTTCATGCAAACTTGAGTTTGTTCCTGGAACAAAATTCATTGCATAGTGATGCCAATGCTCCTTTCCCAACACCTCAAAGTCACTTTTTGGCTTTTAAAATGTGGAGGACCCGGCGCGGTGACTCACATCTGTAATCCTAGCATCTTGGGAGGCCTAGGCAGGCGGATTGCCTGAGCTCAGGAGCTCGAAACCAGCCTGGGCAACACAGTGAAATCCCGTCTCTACTAAAAGAAAAAATATATATATAAATTAGCCGGGTGTGGCGGCATGCACCTGTAGTCCCAGCTACTCAGGAGGCTGAGGCAGGAGAATTGCTGGAACCCAGGAGGCAGAGGTTGCACTGAGCCGAGATCGCACCACTGCACTCCAGCCCGGGTGACAGAGCAAGACTCTGTCTCCAAACA
Source organism: Rhinopithecus bieti (assembly GCF_001698545.2). Taxonomy (NCBI): domain Eukaryota; kingdom Metazoa; phylum Chordata; class Mammalia; order Primates; family Cercopithecidae; genus Rhinopithecus; species Rhinopithecus bieti. Next base: position 1,083,634 of record NW_016803631.1, on the reverse strand, counting down.
AAATAATAAATAAAATAAATAAATAAATTAATTAAATTAAATTAAATGTAGAGAACGCTTTAACACTTTAATTATTAGAGTGAATAACACCATTAAGCATGCATAGTAATATTTTGAGAAGGTAGTTTTTAAATAAATATTTTATCACATTTAGAATATAAATTGCAAATGATTGCAGCATGTTTAATATTTTTACTGTAATCAAGGTTAATCTCCAACTTAATGGATGTCTAAAAAAAATCACTCAGTTTGCTAACTTTGTGAAACACTGTCTAATACAGAGAGCAAAATGAATTTGAATAACTGAGTTTATATTATTATGTATCTTAGTTTTCTATTGCTGAGTAATAAATTACCACAATTTAACAACTTAAAACAATGCCCATTTATCATCTCACTGTTTCTGTGTGTTAGGAATTTGATTATACCTTAGCTAGGTCCTTTGCTCGGGGTCTCACAAGACCGTAATCAAGGTGTTGGCTGGGGTTGCGGTTTCATGAGACTCAAGGTTCTCTTCCAAGCTTATGTAATTGTTCGCAGACTTCATTTTCTTGCACATTCAGAGCTCATGGTAGCTTACTACTTCAAAGCTAGCAAGAGAGTGTGTCTCTTTACCTTCAGGGAGGGCCTCAGTCCCTCTTTTAAGGGGGCGATCTGATTAGGTTTGACTTGTTAAGAATAAGCTCTTTGTTGATTAACTCGAAGTCAACTAATGAGGGACCTTAATGATGTCTGCAATATCATTTTACTGTTGTCATGTAACATAAATAATCATAGAAATGATATCTTGACCTCAGAAGCCAGGCTATAGCACCCAATATAATCCTTTGCCCATTTTTTAAAAAAATCTATTTTAGCTTGACATATTTCAAGCTTACAAAAAATTGCAAAAAAAAAGTACTATGAAATGTTTTATACCGCTCAACCAGATTCTCCTAATATTCCTTCCCTCTCCCCGGCTCTCTCTCTTACTCTTTCTCTCTTTCCTCCACACATTTTTCTCTCACACACATGTACATATATACATATAGCTTTTTTTCTTATCCATTTGAGAGTAAGTTGGAGACACATTACATACCCCTAAATACTTCAGTGTGTATTTCCTACAAACATTCGCTTATATAACCAGACTTTAGTCATCAAAACCAGTAGATTAACACTGACACAACACTATTGTCTAATCTCCGGATTTTATTCAGCTTTTGCAAATACACACACACACATATATATGTATGTATATATATATGTGTGTATATATATGTATGTATATGTGTGTGTATATATATGTGTGTGTATATATATATATATATATTTATTTATTTATTTATTTATTAGACAGAGTCTCGCTGTGTCGCCCAGGCTGAAGTGCAGTGGCGCAATCTTGGCTCACTGCAAGCTCCGCCCGTTGGGTTCCCGCCATTCACCTGCCTCAACCTCCCAACTAAAGTAGGTGGGACCACAGGCGCCCACCACCATGCCCGGCTAATTTTTTTTTTTTTTTTTTTTGTATTTTTAGTAGAGACGGGGTTTCACCGCATTAGCCGGGATGGCCTCGATCTCCTGACTTGGTGATCCGCCCGCCTCGGCCTGCCAAAGTGCTGGGATTACAGGCGTGAGCCACCACGCCCAGCCGCAAATTAATATTCTTTACAACAAAAAAATCCAGGATTATTTTGCATTTAGGCATTGTATGTTCTGAATTTTTAAAAATCTGGAAAAGTTCCTGAGTCTTCATTTCATGATATTGACATTTTTGAGGAGTTCAGGCCAATTATTTTATAGAATCTCCTTCAGTCTGGTTTTGACTAATGTTTTTCATTATTAGATTCAGGTGATGCACTTTTCACAGGACTCATATTTAAAACTTTACTCAAGGATCCTTTGTAGAATCATAGTTCTTTTATAGAGTTATTATCATGTGGTCTCCAATGGAAAAATATTCCCCCAAATATTCTTCAAAACAGTTCACAAACACAAGTTAGGAGAGTATATCTGACCCTTTCTTGACACAGAGCCGCTCAGAAAATATCCCTTCTTAAATAGTTACAGATTCTTGGACTCCCAGTATTGCTAACTGGTAAATTACTATGTTTCTTATCTCAAGGAGTGTCTAAAAATTTGTTGAGAGGAGTAAACCCTCTAGGAATACCATCACCCTCTCATCTAGCAATGAAAGGGGAAAACTGAGATAAAGAATTGAGGAGTCTCCGCTAGGGAAGAATTATTTTCAGTATTCCCATTTTAGACTTTCTGAGCCTCAATATTTTCATCAATAAATAATGATCAAAATACTTCCTTCATGAGACTTTTCTGAGAATGACTCAAGAAAGCAACTATATATTCTTTGATATGTAGTATATATTCAAGAAATGTTTATTTTTTCCCTGTAGTCTCCCTCTAGCTACTGTACTATATGAAAGCGTGGCATTAAATGCTTACTAGATAAATGTAATTCACTTTGTCTACTTAGGTTTACTTTTGCGGTTTAGCAAATATATTGGTAAAGCTTTAATAACATCTAAGAATTAAGTTTAAATAAGAAGATAACTGTGCTTCGATGTCTTATAGTAACTCTGCAGATGCTGTACAAGCTAAAACTTCAAAAGTGTTTGAAAACAGAAGGTCGGAGAAGGAAAACAAACATGTGAAATTGTAGAGGAAGACCCATTTGCCATTCAGATGATTTACTGGTGTCCAGAGAGCAGAATATTCTGTGTATCAGGAGTCTCTGCATATGTCATAATTTATAAATTCAGCAGACATGAAATTACAACAGAAATAGTGGTAAGTTATTTAAAATTTAACTTTCACTTTTACAGTTATTAAATGAAATCTATTATCATAGATTTGACTACTACTTGGTATAGTTTCCATGAAGTGTGCACTATGTGGTCAGTAATACCATTTGTAGCATTTTAAATTATTATTGTTACTTACTATAACGTATTAATAAATGGTTTGGCTTAAAAGGCCAAAACAATTCTCTATCAAACCTTAGTATTTTTTTCAATGTCAAAACAAGCTTACTATTTTAAGTTAATCTTGTTACAAATTAAACATGTCACAATTTTCTCATTTTTCTCTTTGATTTTATGTGAGTCACAGCTACCTGGCCAAAATAAGTCAACTCTACAACATGATGGTGTGAAATGTGTATATATTGTGGAATATATACCTATATATTCTTCTATATATACTAATATAATGTATAGGTTTTATACCTGTAGTTATTGATTTATTTTGTATAAAAATCAAATTAATGCAGGTTTTCTTTGTTCTATACTTTTATTAATTTTTAAGTTTATCTGATTTGTATTTTCTCATCAACTGTTTGCCATACATGATTATTTCTCAGCTACAATAAGGTTATTTTGATGATTTTCTATGTAGCAACATTTTTATGGGATGGATCTAATTATGGGGCAACCTTACCTAATCGTAATTTTTAAATCAATGAAATACTCCACTTATTCAAAAGAATAATGATTTTATGGGATAAATTAATTCTAAATGAAGCCACCTATGAACAATTGTCCTTATCTACCTTGTCCCTTTTACCAGAATATAAAGATTATTTACTATAGGCCTGTGTGTAAGTGTTTTTACCTCAACAGCTAAAATTAATATCACCCTTTTATTATATAGTAGCTAAAAGCCAAGGCTTTGGAGTTAGATAAACCTAGGTTTTAATTCTGGCTTTCCCATTAAATATCTGTGTGACTCTGAGCAAGTCGTAAGTGAGCAGTAAAATGTAGCTATGATTCAGTTTCATCACGTGTACAATTCCCTGTGTAAATAAAATGGGAAAATGGAAAATAAAAATAAACTTGAAATACAGATACCAATTTCATAGGGTTCTTGTGAGGATTGTATAAAGACATTATAATAGTGTCCTTACTTTAGTGAGCACTCAATAATTGGTAACTGTATTGTCACCACCAGAGGTTTTTCTATAGTTTTAAAATAATTGATGACAATAATTTTGGTAATAGTCCCATTAATGGACATTTTGAAAGTAATTGCTTTTCAATCTCAAAAATGCCCCTCCACTTTACATTATAAGCCCAAATATGTGGTTATAAAAATCAGCCTCTAATTAAATCATTAATGCTTATTTTATGCATTCATTAAAGTATTAGTTTTTTAAAACTTTTTTTAGTTTTTAAAAAAGGTTTTTAGGTCACCTTTTTATTCCTGTAGAAATTATTATATGCCCTTTTTATCAAGTAATTCTGATCAAACTAATTAAATTAAACAAAAGCCAAGGTAATGGAACAACCAACCAAAAATATGGAATTTCTTTTGGAAAGTCTTTAGTGAATTAATGCAAAGTTAAAAATGCAATGAAAGTTTTTTATACTAAATACTTTAAACAAGTAATTTTTTTATACACACACAAACATACACACTACACACACACATACATGTTTGTGTGTGTATATGAAAAAAGTTTAATTTCTTTCATTGGAATAACCATAACCAACTTCTCATTTTATTTTATCACGTATCAAATTGTAATTTATACTGTATCGTAAAATATAGTTATTATATAAAACTTTATCTTCACTGAGTTATTTTCTTTTAATTCTGAAGTTTAAAATTTACATTTTTTGTGATTGCCATTGAATATTCCATATAATTAACTATTTGATTTAGTATGAGATACTGCTCAACTTTACTATAAATAGTATTGAACTTAATTTGAAAAAAACTGTGTGAATGATTCCTAAAAAGTTATCAGGTATTTTAATGTGATCATTTATTATGACTTAGATTAAATTAAAATGATGATTATTATTGTGGCTTAGATTAAATTTAAACCTGATTTTTTTAAGTCATTAGAGGTACGACTTCAGTATGATGTTGAAGATATTATTACCCCTGAACCAGAAACAAGTCCTCCGTTTCCAGATCTCTCAGCCCAGCTTCCTTCTTCAGGGAGTCTTTCTGGGAGCACTAACACTGTTGCCAGTGAAGGAGTAACAAAGGACAGTATCCCATGCCTCAAGTAAGAGTTTCTACCAAATTTTTAAGGTTTTATATATGAATCATATGTCTTTGAAATTGTGACAAATAAAATTAATTTTCTCTAATTATCAAGTTGTTGACAAGTGATCTACAATTCTTCAGGGGTTACTCTGGTCTTCTTTTTGAACATCCGTGAAGAGGGCATAATATTTTCATCCTTCATTTACTTATATTTATATGTTTCCTTCCCAGAAGGACTCTAAAGAAAACATGGCTTTGATAGAATAGGAAGTTTGGCAGGGAGTGAAATTTGGCCACTTGCTTGGTACTTTCCAATTGAAAAAGTATGTTTATGGGGTGTGATGGCTCACGCCTGTATTCCCAACACTTTGGGAGGCTGAAGTAGGAGGAATGCTTGACGCTAGGAGCTCGAGACCAGCCTGGGCAACATAGCAAGACCTTGTATCTACAAAAAGTTTAAAAATTAGCTGGGTGTGATAGTACACGCCTGTAGTCCCAGCTACTAGGGAAGCTGAGGCGGGAGAATCACTTTAGCCCAGGAGTTTAAGGTTGCAGTGAGCTGTGGTCCTGCCACTGCACTCCAGCCTGGGTGACAGTAAGACCCTGTCTCCAAAAAAACAATAATGATAATTTTTAAAAGTATGTTTATGTAATTTATTTAGCTTTCTTGGAACCAAAAGAAAACCAGGTTTACTATCTACTACAAGAGTTCTATATTAGAAAAAAGGATTTCTCTCATGATTGCTAGTATATTGCATAATCTTTCTTTTTTAAAACTGTTATTTATTAATAAACTAAACAAAGATTTGCATCATGTTCAATAAAACCTAAAGTTAACAAGCCCATAGTAATATTTTATTGTTTTATGATTTTAGTAGTAGAGTATAAATTACTACTTACTGCTTCTATACCATCAAACCAAATATTTCTAGTATTAGCCAACTGGAGAATTAAGCCTAAGCAGGGAATTTCTTTGAGCTGCATATCTACATTTGCCACTCAAAAAACTTTAGACAGCTAGTTTTCCCATTTCTTACAAATATGCTTATGGAAAATTTAGAGATAAGATTTTAGGAGCAAAATTCATACAATTAGCAGATGCTATCCTTTTGTGATCATTGATTGTCCTCTCAAAACTTTTCTTTTGAAGTACATAAAAAGAAGGAAATATGAGCAAATATTACTGGGAGGAAAATCTACAAAGAGGAAACATCATCATAAAATTTTAGCTCATGGATATATTTTTTGAAAGTAGCATCAACAGTATTTGATAATTGGTTGGTTGGGAAGTATGAGAGAAGGATATTAGATTTAAAGGAAAATAAGAATCCAGATGCTAGATATATTGAACTCTTATACTGGAGGGTAGGTTAATGGTCATTTGTTTTATTGTTATGCTTTATAACTGATATATATGTAACATATATTACATTAGAAAATAATTACATAATAAAATAACTTAAAATAATATTCTCAAAATAAAAACTTGAAGTGATAAAGGCCAGTTGAAGTTGTCGACCTAACTGAGTGAAAAGCCACATAAAGAAATAACTAAGTAATCATACAGGACTCAGTGCATTTTGAGAAAGCTAGAAGGCACCGTCCATCTGCATGCTGCCTGCAATGCCTGGTGTTGTATACTTCTGTAGCATGATTCTATATAAATTCTCAAGATAACTTTGACCATGTTTATTTAAACTGTGTATAATAGGATTGTTTTTGCTCTTAAAGTGTTAAGACACGGCCAGTGCGAATGCCTCCAGGATATCAAGCAGAACTTGTTATTCAATTGGTGTGGGTGGATGGTGAACCTCCACAACAGATTACTAGTCTTGCTGTAAGCTCAGCATATGGAATGTAAGTAATTAAACTTTTTTCTGATATGTATTCTTTAGCTAATATGTTTGATTTTTTAGATGTTCCCTGCTCAAGTCCTAAAAATGAAAAGATCCCTCACCTGGATTTTTATTAAATTAAACAATATATAAGAATAATAATTTAAATTCACATTGTGGTTTTTTGTTCTTTCTTGAAGTCAAACCTGTGATTGTGTTCCCAATTTTGATGTTAGTAGGAGATTGTTAGGATTTTATTACACTTATACTTTATTGTTTGTTTTTATATTCTGTCTTTTTTTTCTCTTCACATTTCATTTTGGATCCTTTCTTTTGACTTATCCTTTCGAGTTCACTAACTCCCTCTTCAATTGCGTCTAATCTGATGGTATTATTTTTCAGTTCTAGACCTTACATTTGATTATTTTAAAACATCCTGTTCTCTTCCTAAATTATCACTCTTTTCTTTATTTCTTTAAACATACTGAATGTATGACTTTAAATTGTGTTACTTTAAATATGTGTTTGATATTTCCATATTTGGTATCCAGTCTATTACATTTCTTAGTTTTGGGTCACATTATATTATGTTCATGTATGCCAGTTTGTATGGTTTTTTTCTTAGTTGTTTCTGTTTTTTATAAATTGAGAAATGAACATTATAATTTGAAGTTCTAGATGATATTTTCCTCCAGAAAGTATCTGCATTTCCTCTGGCAGTCTAGGTTAAAAAACTACTGAAGGGTGAGAACAACATAATTCAAGCAGACATCAGGTCTTTGAAAGTTGGGTTTTATTCCCATTAAAGTCTAATTTAATTTCAGTTAATCCTTATTTCTAGGTTGTAGCCCTCCATAGAGGTTGTGTCAAACTATACTCCCAACAGCAATGTTTAAAATGTCTACTTTCCTACAACCTTTCCTACAACAATGTATAATCAAACTTTCCATCCTGGTCAGTTTGTTAAGTAAAGAGTAGTGTGTTATTATAATATCAGTAAAATTTTCTTATATCTTAAGTGAAATTGAACATCTTTTCCTGTTTTGTGACATTCTGTTTCTATTCTTTGTCCATTTGTCTGTAAAGTTGTTGGCCTTCATAGAGATTTGTGAAAACTGTTTACATATTAGGGAAGTTAGCTTTCTCTATAGTGTAATTTGCAGTGATCTTCCATGCTTTTGTTTGCTTTATGACTTTGTTTAAGATGGTTTCTACTTTAAAGAATTTTTTGCAATTCTATTTTTTGTTATCTTTTATGGCTCTGAATTTCTGTCTTATTTAAAAGTCCTTCCTCACTTCAAGATAAGAATAAAATGTAATAAAACAAAAAAATTATGTTCTCTCTAATATGGTTTTGTTTCTTTTAGATGTTTAAAGCTTTAATCTATCTGGAATTTTTTAAGTATAAGATATGAAATAAGTATTAAACTATATTTTTCCTGATGAGTAAGAATTGTGCCAATACCATTTCCTGCATAGTTCATCTTTCTGTGCTTATTTGGAATCAACTTTTATCAAATAATACATTACCTTATATATTTCACTTTTATTTCTGTACTTCCTAAGCTGAGTCTTATAAGCTCCAAGAGAATGCCTTGAAACCATCAGTAAGGAGTCCATGGAAAAAAGTCTTAACTTTGAGTACCTGGAGTTTTCTTCAGGGGGGTGTGGAGGATATATGTGAACCTAGTGCTTGCTTCTTGACTAGAATATTATTTGATGGGAAAGCTGGCAACAACAGTTGATGGATGATGGGAGAGGAGGAATGGACTGTGGGACAGCTTATTGTTTCATTATTTGATATGGTAAGAATATACGATTATTCTCTAGCCCAAGTAATTACCATGAAAGATAGTTGAGCTCAAGCCATCTTCTGAGTTCCCTTCTCTAGAAATTGACCTGTAAAGACAAGGGGACTTCAGAATTCAGAGACTATAAATATGTATCACCTGGTTCAGAAGCTGAAGGTTGTTAGAATAGGTCAGATAAAAAATACATTTCCCTCATAAGGGAACTGTGGAGGTGAAAGTTGTTACAGAACTTCTGAATAACTTACACTTGTTTGAAAATAACAGCTTGGACATCTATCTCATAGAGCGCCTCCACTGCCAAAATCCTAGCTCATGTGGCTACTAGAGTAAATTCCACCAAGTTTTAAAGAAAGAAATTGTACAAGTATTACATTAAATATTCCTGAGAATTATTAACGATGAAATCATGTTCATCTCATTTTATGAGGCCAACAAAACTTGATGCAAAAACTTGAAAACGGCATTACAAAAAGAGAAAGTTGTAAGTCTATATCATTTATGAACATAGTTTTAAAATCCCAACCAAAATATAGATAATCTAGCAATTTAAAAAGGTAACATATCATAACCAAGTTTGGTTTACACCAGGAATTCAAGGTTTTTAAACATTTTAAATGAATCAGTGTAATTCATCACATTAATGAATAAAGTAGAAAAACTATAGGATGATCAGGAATGCAAAAAACAGAAACATCTGATAAGATTAAATATCCATTTATGACTTCAAAAGAAACTAATAACTAAAATGGAAGGAGTTTTCTTAATCTGATACATTTTAGCAAATATGCTCTATGGTGAAATGTTAGAAGCTTTGTCTTTGAGGAAAAAACAAGATAAGTGTCTTAGTCTATTTGGGCTGCTTAAAAAGATATCTTACAAATGGGTAATTTGTAAAAACCAGGATTTATTGCTCACAGTTCTGGAGACTGGAAAGTCCAAAATCAAGGTCTCAGGAGATTGAGTGTTTAGCTCTCTGCTTTGCTCTCTGCTTCAAAGAGAGCACCTTCTAGCTTTGTTTGCACTTGGTAGAAGGAGTGAACAAATTCCCTCAGACTTCTTTTATGAGAAAATGAATTCCATTAATGATGATGGAGACCTCCCAAAGACCTAATTACCTTCCCAAGGCCCCAACTCTTAGTACCATCACCTTGGGGATTAGATGGTCTGAATTTGGGGAAACACAAAAATTCAGACCATAACATTGTGAACCTGCTTCCCAAACTTTGTGTCCTTCTCATATTTAAAATACATTTATTTGATTCTAATAGCTCCAAAAAGTCTTAAAACATTTTAGCATTAACTCAAAAATTTCATGTTCAAAGTCTCATCAAAATATCATCTGGGCTGGATGTAGTGGCTCACACCTGTAATCTCAGCACTTTGGGAGGCCAGGGCAGGTGGATCACCTGAGGTCAGGAGTTCAAGACCAGCCTGGCCAACATGGTGAAACCCCATCTCTACTAAAATAGTAAAAATTAGCTGTGCGTGGTGGCATGTGCCTGTAAACCCTGCTAATAGAGATACTGAGAATCGCTTGAATCCAGGAGAGAGAGGTTGCAGTGAGTTGAGATTGCACCATAGCACTCCAGCCTAGGTGACAGAACGAAACTCCATCTCAAAAAAAAAAAAAAAAAAAAAAACAAAGTCGCCTGAATCATATATGGGTGAGAATCATGATTCATTCTGAGGCAGATTCTTCTCCAACTGTGAGTTTATGAAATCAAACAAGTTATATGCTTCCAGAATACAACAGTGGGATCAGTACAAGGTAAACATACCCATTCTGAAAGGAAGAATTAGGAAACAAAAAAGGGGTAATAGCTCCAAAGTAAGTCCCATAAAACTCCCATCTCCCTGGGACAGAGCACCTGGGGGAAGAGGAGGCTGTGGGCGCAGTTTCAGCAGAGTTAAACGTTCCTGCCTGCTGACTCTGAAGAGAAAAGTGGATCTCCCAGCACAGCGTTTGAGCTCCACTAAGGGACAGACTGCCTCCTCAAGTGAATCCTTGACCCACGTACCTCTTAACTGGGAGATACTAGCCCGCATGGGTCGGCAGACACCTCGTACAGGAGAGCTCCAACTGGCATCTGGCAGCTGTCCCTCTGGGACAAAGCTTCCAAGGAAGGAACGGGCAGCAATCTTTGCTGTTCTGCAGCCTCCGCTAGTGATACCCAGGCAACAGGGTCTGGAGTGGACCCCCCAGCAAACTCCAGCAGACCTGCAGCAGAGGGACCTGACTGTTAAAAGGAAAACTAACAAACAGAAAGGAATAACATCAACATCAACGAAAAGGACATTCACACAAAAACCCCATCTGAAGGTCACCAACATCAAAGACCAGTGGTAGATAAATCCACGAACATGAGGAAAACCAGCGCAAAACTATGAAAATTCCAAAAACCAGAAAGCCTCTTCTCCTCCAAATGATCACAACTCCTCGCCAGCAGTGGAACAAAACTGAGTGGAGAATGAGTTTGGCAAATTGACAGAAGTAGGCTTCAGAAGGTGGGTAATAACAAACTCCTTTGAGCTAAAATAAAGAAACATGTTGTAACCCAATGCAAAGAAGCTAAGAACCTTGAAAAAAGGTTAAAGGAACACTAACTAGAATAACCAGTTTAGAGAAGAAGATAAATAACTTGATGGAGCTGAAAAACACAGTACATGAAGCATACACAAGTATAAATAGCCAAATCAATCAAGCAGAAGAAAGGATATCAGAGATTGAAGATCAACTTAATGAAATAAAGTGTGAAGACAGGATTAGAGCAAAAAGAATGAAAATGAATGAATAATGCCTCCAAGTAATATGGGACTATGTGAAAAGACCAAACCTATGTTTGATTGGTGTACCTGAAAGTGATGGGAAGAAGGGAAGCAAGATGGAAAACACTCTTCAGGATATTATCCAGGAGAACTTCCCCAACCTAGCAAGACAGGCAACATTAAAATTCAGGAAATAGAGAGAATATCACAAAGATACTCCTCGAGAAAGCAACCACAAGACACACAATCAACAGATTCATCAAGGTTGAAATGAAGGAAAACATGTTAAGGGCAGCCAGAGAGAAATGTTGGGTTACCCACAAAGGAAAGCCCATCAGACTAACACAGCATCTCTCGGCAGAAACCTTACAAGCCAGAAGAGTGTAGGGGCCAATATTCAACACTCTTAAAGAAAAGAATTTTGAACTCAGAATTTCATATCCAGCCAAACTCAGCTTCATAAGCAAATGAGAAATAAAATCCTTTACAGACAAACAAATACTGAGAGATTTTGTCCCCACCAGGCCTGCTTTACAAGAGCTCCTGAAGAAAGCTGAGGCAGATTCTCCTCTAACTGTGAGCTTAAGAAATCAAGCAAGTTATATGTTTCCAAAATACAGTGGTGAGATCAGCACGAAGTAAACATACCCATTCTAAAGGAAGAATTAGGGAAAAAAGGGGGTAATAACTCCAAAGTAAGTCCCATAAATCTCCCATGGAGTTTTGGAAAGAAAAAACTGGTACTAGCCACTGCAAAAACATACCAAATTGTAAAGACCATTGACACTAAGAAGAAACTGCATCAACTAATGGGCAGAATAACCAACTAGCATCATAATGACAGGATCAAATTTACACATAACAATATTAACCTTAAATGTAAATGGGCTAAATGCCCCAATTGAAAGACACAGACTGGCAAATTGGATAAAGAGTTGAGACCCATTGGTGTGCTATATTCAGGAGACCCATCGTATGTGCAAAGACACACATAGGCTCAAAATAAAGGAATGGAGGAATGTTTACAAAGAAAATGGAAAGAAAAAAAGGAAAAAAAAAAGGATTGCAATCCTAGTCTCTGATAAAACAGACTTTAAACAACCAAAGATCAAAAAAGACAAACAAAAGAAGACAAACAAGGGCATTACATAATAGTAAAGGGATCAATGCAACAAGAAGAGCTAACTATCTTAATATATATATGCACCCAATGCGGAAGCACCCAGATTCATAAAGCAAGTTCTTAGAGACAGACAAAGAAACTTAGACTCCCACGCAATAATAGTAGGAGACTTTAACAACCCACTGTCAATATCAGACAGATCAACGAGACAGAAAATTAACAAGGATATTCTGGACTTGAACTCAGCTCTGGAACAAGTGGACCTAACAGACATCTACAGAACTCTCCACCCCACAGCAACAGAATATACATTCTTCTCAGCACCACAATGCACTTATTCTAAAATTGACCACATAACTGGAAATAAAACACTCCTCAGCAAATGCAAAAGAACGGAAATCATAATAAACAGTCTCTCAGACCACAGTGCAATCAAATTAGAACTCAGGATTGAGAAAATCATTCAAAACCACACAACTGCATGGAAACTGCACAACCTTTTCCTCTAAGACTACTGGGTAAGTAATGAAATTAACGCAGAAATAAATAAGTTATTTGAAACCAATGAGAACATAGACACAATGTACCAAAATCTCTGGGATACAGCTAAAGCAGTGTTTAGAGGGACATTTACAGCATTAAATGCCTACAGGAGAAAGCGGGAAAGATCTAAAATTGACACCCTAACATCACAATAAAATGAACTAGAGAAGCAAGAGCAAAAATATTCAAAATCTAGCAGAAGAAAAGAAATAACTAAAATCAGAGCAACACTGAAGGAGATAGAGACATGAAAAACCCTTCGAATAATCAATGAATCCAGGAGCTGGTTTTTTGAAAAGATTAACAAAATAGTCAGACCACTAGCCAGACTAATAAAGAAGAAAAGAGAGAAGAATCAAACAGACACGATAAAAAATGATAAAGGGGGCCGGGCGCGGTGGCTCAAGCCTGTAATCCCAGCACTTTGGGAGGCCGAGACGGGCAGATCACGAGGTCAGGAGATCGAGACCATCCTGGCTGACACGGTGAAACCCCGTCTCTACTAAAAATACAAAAAAAAAAAAAACTAGCCGGGCGAGGGGGCGGGCGCCTGTAGTCCCAGCTACTGGGGAGGCTGAGGCAGGAGAATGGCATAAACCCGGGAGGCGGAGCTTGCAGTGAGCTGAGATCCGGCCACTGCACTCCAGTCCGGGCGACAGAGCGAGACTCCGCCTCAAAAAAAAAAAAAAAAAAAAAAAAAAAAAGGGGATATCACCACTAATCCCACTGAAATACAAACTACTATCAGAGAATACTATAAATACCTCTATGCAAATAAACTAGAAAGTCTAGAAGAAATGGATAAATTCTTGGACTCATATACCCTTGCAAGACTAAACCAGGAAAAAGTCGAATCCCTGAACAGACCAATAACAAGTTCTAAAATTGAGACAGTAATTAATAGCCTACCAACCAAAATATGTCCAGGAGCAGACGGATTCACAGCCNAAAAAAAAAAAAAAAAAAAAAAGATAAAGGGGATATCACCACTAATCCCACTGAAATACAAACTACTATCAGAGAATACTATAAATACCTCTATGCAAATAAACTAGAAAGTCTAGAAGAAATGGATAAATTCTTGGACTCATATACCCTTGCAAGACTAAACCAGGAAAAGTCGAATCCCTGAACAGACCAATAACAAGTTCTAAAATTGAGACAGTAATTAATAGCCTACCAACCAAAATATGTCCAGGAGCAGACGGATTCACAGCCAAATTCTACCAGAGGTAGAAAGAGGAGCTGGTACCATTTCTTCTGAAACTATTCCAAACAACAGAAAAAGAGAGACTCCTCCCTAACTCATTGTATGTGGCCAGCATCACCCTGATACCAAAACCTGGCGAGACACAACAAAAAAAGAAAATTTCAGGCCAATATCCCTGATGAACATCGATGCAAAAATCCTCAGTAAAATACTGGCAAACCAAATCCAGCAGCACATCAAAAAGCTTATCCACCACAATCAAGTCAGCTTCATACCTGTAATGCAAGGTTGCTTCAACATACACAAATCAATAAGCGTAATCCATCACATAGACAGAACCAATGACAACAACCACATGATTATCTCAATAGATGTAGAAAAGACCTTTGATAAAATTCAACACCCTCTCATGCTAAAACACTCTCAATAAACTAGGTAGTGATGGAACGTATCTCAAAATAATAAGAGCTATTTACAACAAACTCACAGCCAATATTATACTCAATAGGCAAAAGCTGGAAGCATTCCCTTTGAAAACTGGCACAAAATAAGGATGCAGTCTCTCACCACTCCTGTTCAACATAATACTGGAAGTTCTGTCCAGGGCTATCAGGCAAGAGAAAGAAATAAAGGTATTCAAATAAGAAGGGAGGAAGTCAAATTGTCTCTATTTGCAGATTACATGATTGTATATTTGGAAAACGTCATCGTCTCAGCCCCAAATCTCCTTAAGCTGATAAGCAACTTCAACAAAGTGGCAGGATACAAAATCAATGTGAAAAAATCACTAGCATTCCTATGCAACAATAACAGACAAACAGAGTGAACTCTCATTCAGTTGCTGCAAAGAGAATAAAATACCTAGGAGTACCACTTACAAGGGATGTGAAGGACCTCTTCAAGGAGAACTACAAATCACTGCTCAAGGAAATAAGAGAGGACACAAACAAATGGAAAAACATTCCATGCTCATAGATTCAGTGCTATCCCTGTCAAGCTAACATTGACTTTCTTCACAGAATTAGAAAAAACTACTTTAAATTTCATATGGAACCAAAAGAGAGTCCGTATAGTTAAGGCAATTCTAAGCAGAAAGAACAAAGCTGAAGGCATCATGCTACCTGACTTCAAACTATACTACAAGGCTACATTAACCAAAACAGCATGATACTGGTACTAAAACAGATATATCAACCAATGGAACAGAACCGAGTCCTCAGAAATGACACCACACATCTACAACCATCTGATCTTTGACAAACCTGACAAAAACAAGCAATGGTGAAAGGATTCCCTATTTAATAAATGGTGTTGGGAAATCTACCTAGCCATATGCAGAAAACTGAAATTGGACCCCTTCCTTAGACCTTATACAAAAATTAAAGCAAGATGGATTAAAGACTTAAACATAAGACCTGAAACTATAAAAACCCTGGAAGAAAACCTAGGCAATACCATTCAGGACATAGGCATGGGCAAAGACTTCATGACTAAATCACCAAAAGCAATGGTAACAAAAGCCAAAATTGACAAATGGGATCTAATTAAACTGAAGCTTCTGCACAGCAAAAGAAAACTATCATCAGAGTGAACAGGCAGCCTACACAATGGGCGAAAATTTTTGCAATCTATCCATCTGACAAAAGTCTAATATCTGGAATCTACAAGGAACTTAAACAAATTTACAAGAAAAAACAACCCCATCAAAAAGTAGGCAAAGGATATGAACAGGCACTTCTCAAAAGAAGACATTTATGCAGCCAACAAATGTATGAAAAAAAGCTCATCATCACTGGTCATTAAAGAAGTGCAAATTAAAATCACAATGAGATATTATCTTTGTGATTTTAGAATCACAAATTGTGATTATTAAAAAGTCAGGAAACAATAGATGCTGGAGAGGATGTGGAGAAATAGGAATGCTTTTATACTGTTGGTGGCAGTATAAATTAGTTCAACCATTGTGTAAGACAGTGTGGTGATTCCTCAAGGATCTGAAACCAGAAATATTATTTGACCCAGTAATCCCATTACTAGATATATACCCAAAGGATTATAAATCGTTCTACTATAAAGACACATGCACACATATGTTTATTGCAGCACTGTTCACAATAGCAAAGACCTGGAACCAACCGAAATGCCCACCAATGATAGACTGGATAAAGAAAATATGGCACATATCCACATGGAATACTATGCAGCCATGAAAAGGTATGAGTTCATGTCCTTTGCAGGGACATGGATGAAGCTGGAAACCATTCTCAGCAAACTAACATAGGAACAGAAAACCAAACACCACATGTTCCCACTCATAAGCGGGAGTTGAACAATGAGAACACGTGGACACAGGGAGGGGAACATCACACACTGGGCCTGTCGGGGGTGGGGTGCTAGGGGAGAGATAGCATTAGGAGAAGTACCTAATGTAGATAATGGGTTGATGGGTGCAGCAAACCCCCATGGCACATGTATACCTATTTAACAAACCTGCATGTTCTGTACATGTATCCCAGAACTTAAAGTATAATTTTAAAAAAAGAATAACTGAAAGATATATATTAATGATTATGATATTATTTACTTGAATACACATTAAACCAATAATCGATTGATTTCATCTAATGAATGCAAACAAAGCATTTATATATAATAAAAAGGGAAAAGCAGAGAGAGAAAAACCACGGCCACTTTCTAAACAATGAATTTTCTATTTTTTTTCGTTGTGAGACGCTAATGAGTTAGCAACCAGCCAAAAGACCAGTCAGGGTATTTGCTTTTGGGCAGCTCTATGAATTGTCAACTAAACTTATTTATTTCTAGGTTTTCCAAGAGGCTTTAGCTGTTCAGTTTGTCACACATATATGGAAGACATTTTCTGTATTATTTATGTCATTATCATTTAGTAGTATGTCCGTCTGAATTACGCCAGGTCTTTATCATTCTTCTTGTTATAATTTCTCAATTTCACCCTTTTGGTCAAACTCAGCCCCCAAACTGACTGACCATGAGGGCCTCTGTCTCTTTATAGAACACAGTATTAGTTGTATAGCAATGCCTATGTAGCAGCATTTAAGTATCTGGACGTTAGACATTAAGGGAGGAAAAAGCATAAGACAATCATGATTATTATAAGAAATATTTGGAAACCACTTGATGTTCAAAATCCTGGTTAGCCTAACTCTAACCAGGAAAATAATTTTCAAGGATTAATGTCGTCAGCTTTAGTTAACTCAGTAACCTTACTATTCCATTCACTATTAATTGTTTACTCTTTTGAAGAACATATCAAGGGGCAAATATTAAGTCAGAAACTGTGAAGGGTCTAAGTTGTTTCCCTCTTGGAAAATAGTAAATTTGTCTGTGACAATATTTTATATATATATATATAGACAGAAAATAGTCCTCTTGGTCAGAACACAGACAGTTTATTAGTGACAGCAAACACAGCAGCTTAGTGCAAGATCTTGCATCAGTTCCCTGAGCCCACAGGGGAACATGGTAAATGGCAGATGGTACTTGCATGTGCACCTGGGTGCATAATAAAAGAGGAACTCCAAGTTTTAAAACCTCACATCTTACATAGGTCTGCTGGTGAACTGCCCATTTATCTTTACTCTGGAACATAAGCAAATATTCTCTGGGGAAGAGGAGAGGTTTTTTTTTTTTTTTTTTTATCTCTACTACCCTGAAATGTCTCAAAGTAGGGAGATGCCCCTAAGCTTTACTATACTGGGATGTCTCTTTATACAAACATACTTAACTGTAAATGTCTTCACTAAAAGGACTGTGCAGTACAGTGAAGGGCTGATGGAGAATGGTCTACCAATTGCAGTGTGACCTGTTGTACATTATTATTTAGGATTAATTGAGCCAGTTTGTTTATATTAGCCTGTGAGATCCTTAGAGCTTAAGTTGTATTACTTGCCATTTGAGTCTATGTTTTAGAGGTAAATTGCATATCTCACATTTCAGTTTAAGAATTTTTTGCTGGAATAGAATTCTTGTAAGAACCTCTGAAATCCAGTCTTGTTCCCCTTTGGATATGTTGTGATATTGGACTTTTGATAAAATATGAGTGACTAAGGATTTTGCTCTGAACTTGGAAAAATAATATAACAAATTTAAGAACTGAAAATTAGTCTTACTCTTTCAGTGTATGTTTCCTAAGAAGAACTTTTTTTTACATCATAAGCATACTGTATTTATTATAATAAAGAAATTCAACACTGATTCAGGACTATTTTCTACTTCACATACCATATTAAGTTTCTAGATATGTCCCAGTAATGTCATTTTTATTGTCTATTCCCAGAAGAGAATCAAATCCAGGATCTTGCATTGCTTTTAGTTTTCATTTTTTTCTTAATCTCCTTTAATTGGGGGCAGTTCTTCCGCATTTTTTTTAGATGGAGTCTTGCTCTGTTGCCCAGGCTGGAGTACAGTGGCATGATCTCAGCTAACTGCAGATTTTGCCTCCTGGGTTCAAGCAATTCTCCTGCCTCAGCCTCCTGAGTAGCTAGGATTACCAGGATGCACCACCACACCCAGCTAATTTTTGTATTTTTAGTAGAGATGGTGTTTTGCCATGTTGACCAGGCTGGCCTTGAACTCCTGACCTCATGTGATCCGCCCACCTAGGCCTCCCAGAGTGCTGAGATTACAGGCATAAACTACTGTGCCTGGCCCAGCATTTAGTTTTTAACCTTCATATTTTTAGAGTACAGCCAATTATATTGTTAACTGTACCTCAGCTGAGTTTGTCTGATATTTCCTCATGATGAGAGTGAATTAAGCATTTTGGCAGGAATACCACAGAAACAAGGTAATGTCTTCTAAGTTTATCTTATCAGAAGGTACATGATCATGTATTGTCCTAATTTTAGTGGTACTAATTTTGATTTCTTGTTAAGGTGGTATCTACCAGGTTTCTCCACTATAAAGTTGCTGTTTCCCTTCATAGATAATAGTTTATGGGGAGATACTTGAAAGTTTGTAAACTTCTTACTCATCAAACTTTCACCCATTACTTTTAGCATCCATTGGTTATTCTCTGTTATCCCTTCTATATTTCTAAGTTAGATTGTACTATTAAAAGAGCATGACTCCCTATCCTAGATAAACATTTATTTACTTGTTTACTATGTAAGTATGAAATCATGGATTTGCATTTTATTCACTGAGTTAAGATCTGTTACTATCATTTGTGCCTGTGATGCTCTAATTCTTCCAGATTTGACCATATGGAGCCCCATCAAAATGGCTTCTATGTCCTTTTGATATGTTCCCATCATTTTCAGCAGTTTGTTATTTTCCAGTACAATGTGATGTTCCATTTTATCTTGTATATTCTTTT
>NW_016803631.1:1049300-1060182 GCF_001698545.2 Rhinopithecus bieti | reverse complement strand
GTGCCTGTATGCTTACAGCGCAGTATTGGGGTGGGAGTTACCCGATTTTCCAGGTGTTGTGTGTCTCAGTTCCCCTGGCTAGGAAAACGGATCCCCTTCCCCCTTGCGCTTCCAGGTGAGGCGATGCCTCGCCCTGCTTCAGCTCTCGCTGGTCAGGCTGCAGCAGCTGACCAGCACCGATTGTCCGGCACTCCCTAGTGAGATGACCCCAGTACCTCAGTTGAAAATGCAGAAATCACCGGTCTTCTGTGTCGCTCGCGCTGGGAGTTGGAGACTGGAGCTGTTCCTATTCGGCCATCTTGCTCCGCCCCCTATCTTGTATATTCTTTAGTCTACCCCTGGAATCAGCTATCTTAGTCTTCTTTTATTGGAGAATGTTATTTAGAAAACAGTATCTGTGCACAATAGATGCTCATTTCTACTGTTGTCATTGCTTCCAGCCCCTATCAGTATACAGAGCTAGGAAAAAACATAAACATTGAACACTTTTTGATATATATGAGATACAATTTTGAAGGATGTATAGAGGTTATAATTTTGAAGTAGCTTATCAATTTATTCTTTTATATTTCTTGCCTTTGGATTATTCTGAGAAATCTTTTCATCATGAATGGCTTGTGAATTCAGTCAAATCCTTTTACTGCATCAATTAAAACTGTATAAGTCCATTCTCACAGTACTATAAGGAAATATCAGAGATTGGGTAATTTATAAAGAAAAGAGGTTTAATTTACTCACAGTTCTGCAGGCTGTGGCAGAAGCATAGCTGGGAGGCCTCAGGAAACTTACAATCATGGTGGAAGGTGAAGGGGAAGCAAGCACATCTTACTATGGTGGAGCAGGAGATATTTGTGCATTTTAAAATTTTCTTCCTGTTACTGATTTCTAGTTTTATACTATTGTGATCAGGAAGGGTACTTGATATGATTTCAATCAGCTAAGACTTGGTCTAACATGTTATCTGTTCTGAAGAATGTCTCACATGTGCTGGAGAAGAATGTGTATTCTTCTGCTGTTGAATGGAATGTTCTGTATGTATCCGTTAGATCCATCTGCACTAGCATATAGTTCAGGTCCAATTTTCTTTATTGATTTTTTTGTCTAGATAGTGTATCTATTGTTGAAAGTGAGAGTGTTGAAATGCCCTACTTTTATTGAATTGCTGTTTGTATCTCCCTTCAGTTCTGTTAATATTTTCTTTATATATTTAGGTGTTCTCATATTGGACACATATGTATTCATAGTTGTTATATCTACTTGATGGATTGACTTTTTTATCATTATGTAATGATCCTCTTTGTCTCTTATGACAGTTTTTAACTTAAAGTCTATTCTTTTCTGATATAATTAAGCTACCTCTGCTCTATTTCAGCTTCGATTTTTATAGAAATTCATTTTCATCCCTTCACTTTCAGCCTATGTGTAAGGCTATAGTTAGTCTCTTGTAGGCAGCATATAGTTGGATCTTAATTTTTAATCCGTTCAACCACTCTTCCTTTTGTTTGGAGAATTTAAACCATTTACATTTAAAGTAATGATTAGTAGGTACAAATTTACCATGCCATTTTTATTTTCTGGTTATTTTTAATGGATTCTTTGTCCTTTCTTTCTCTCTTGCTGTGTTCCTTTGTGCTTTGTTGATTTTCTGTAGTGATATGCTTTGATTCTTTTCTCTTTATCTCACATATATCTACTATGTTTCTGTTTTGCAGCTACCATGAGGCTTATGTGGAACATCTTATACTTAATAACAGTCTATTTAGAAATGACAACAACTCAACTTCAATTAGACTCTCTACCGTTTTGCCTGTCCCTCTCCTCCAGCACACATTCTATATTTATATATATTTTACATTGTGAGTTTATTAACAAAATAACAAAATATTATACCTATAGTTATTTGTAATACTTTTGTCTTTTAATCTTTATAATGTACTTAAAGTTGTTTTATACACCATCATTTCAGTACTACAATATTGTGAATTTAACTATAAATTTACATTTACAAGTATATTTTATGTTTTTATATGATTTCATGTTACTAATTAACACCCTTCCATTTTAGCATAATTAGATCCCCTTAGCATTTCTTGTAAGACAAGTGTAGTAGTGATGAACTTCATCATTGCTTTTGTCTGTGAAAGTATCTCTCCTTCATTTCTGAAGAACAATTTTGCTAGATACAGTATTGTTGGCAGGCAGGGTTTTTTTTCTTTTTGCACTTTGAATAAATCATCCCATTCTCTGGTGCTGTATGGTTTCTGCTGAGAAGTCTTCTGTTAGCACTATGAATATTCCCTTGTATGTAACAAGTTACTATTGTCTTACTGCTTTCATTTTTTTTTTTATGTTTGGCAGTTTGATTATAATGTGTCTGTGTGAAGCTGTCTTTTGGATTGAATCTGTTTGGGAACCTTTGAACTTCATAAATCTGAATATGTGTATTTCTTTCAAGGTTATCAAAGTTTTCAACCATTATTTCTTTAAATGCACTGTCTGTCCCTTTCTCTCTCTTCCTCTGAATCTCCCATAATGTGACTATTAGTTCTCTTGATAGTGTTCCATGGGGTTTCTTTTCTGTTTTTTTTTTTTGTTATTTTCAGTGTTCTATAGGGTTTCTTTCCTCTTTTCTATTCTTATCTATTTTTTCTACTCTGATAGTATAATTTCAAAAGATCTGTCTTCAAGTTTTCAAATTCTTTCTTCTGCATGATCAAGTTGGCTATTAGAGCTCTCTATTGCATTTTTTTCTTTCATTCATTATTTTTTTAGCTTCAGAGTTTCTATTTGATTCTTTTTTGTTATTTCTATCTTTTTGTTGAACTTTAAATTTTATTCATGTATTGTTTTCCTTTGTTTCTTGAGTTGTCTCTTTACTTTTGTGTCTTGCTGAGCTTGAAATTCCTTGAAAGAATTAAAAATAATTGTTTTGAATTTCAAAAATAATTATTTTGAATCATTTTTCAGATAACTAAAGATCTCCATTTTGTTGAGGTCAGTTCCTGGATAGCTATCGTGTTCCTTTGCCAGTGTTATCATTCCCTACTTTTTTGTGTTTTAAGTGAACTTGCTTTGATGTTTGTATATTTGAGGCAGCAAGTCACCTGATCTGGTCTTTTTAAAGTAGATACAGTGGGGAAATACTCAGCTGTGAATGGCTACAAGGGCACCAGCTGGATGGGGTGCAACATCTCCTGTTTTAAGAAAGACACAGTGATATGATCTCAGTGCAGTTTAATCAGTTGAAGTCAGTGTTGGTAAATATTGCAGGTATCCATGGCAGAAGCCAAAGCTCCAGATGTCTGTAGCAACTATAGTGGTTAAGGCTGTTAAGGTCCTCTGTATTGAAAGCTACTGAGTTTCTCCTATTCAACTTTTATCTCACATAGGGAAGTTCTAGCCAAAGTGATTTCTCTTGGCACTAAGTCTGATGTGCTGGCACACATGCAGCTGTGGTGGTGTTGGGATCCTGGGCACTGGTGCATTGTCAGCAGTGCTGGTTCTGGGTGCAGGTGCTCAGAGCAGCCATGAAGCCAGGGCTCTGTGGTCAGAGGCACATGTAACTGAGGTGGTGCCTGGGGCACAGGTGCATTTTTTTCTTTGGCATTGACACCAATCTCTGAGGCCTGGGCATATACAGATTGCCCATAGAGTAAGAACCTGTGTCATTTTTGGGGCATGCCATAATGACTTGGTCCCAGGAGTGATGAGGCATAGTAATAGCATGGAACATAGCAGTAACATGGGTCCAGTGAAAACAGGGTGCATCAGAGGCCTGTCAGGTCACAGTAGGAGCAGGATGCAGAGCAGTAGTCTGAAGCCCCAGTGAAAGTAGGTAAAAGCCCTGACTTATAACCCAAGGTAAGAGAGCAGTCAGTTATTTACTTATGAACACACGATTGCTTCATCATCATTTGTTGAAGACTATATATGTTTCTTAGCACTTTTGTCAATTATTATTTGACCATGTATGTGTGAGTTTATTCCCGGGTACTCATCTGTTCCACCAATATCTAGGTCTGTCTAGATATCTAGGTCACCAATACCAACCTGTCTTGATTCCAATACTTTTAATTAAGTCTTAAGATTATATAGTCTGTATCCTCAAACTTCCTTATTTTTTAGAACAATTTGGGCTGTTATAGGTCTATTATATTTTTCTATATTTTTTACAATCATGTTTTAAGTTTCTTAAGTAAAAAAGAAGTCTGCTGGGATTTTGTTTGAAATTGCTGTGAATTTGTAGATCAATTTGTTGACTTTACTAACCATTAAGCAAGGTACATCTTTCAATTTATTTAAGTCTTCTTTAATTTCTCTCAACAATAGTTATAATTTTTAATGTACAGATTTTCCACATTTGCTGTTAAATTTATTCCTATGTATTTCATAATTGCAATGCCACTATGAATGTTGATTCAAGAGTTCCATAAATTTTAGTTCTGTGAAGGAGGTTCATAGTGTCGCTCACAACTTCTGTATCCTTACTGATTTGTTTTCTCTGATTATTCTGTCAGTTATTAAAAGAGGAATGTTTGTATACTCCACCTTAATTGTGGATTTGTCTATTTTCCCTTTCAGTTCTATTGGTTTTCCTTCATGAATTTCAAAGCTTTATTATAAGATGAATCCACATTTAGGATTGCTGTATCTTCTTAATAAACTGATTCCTTAATCATTCTCCCTATATGTCCCTCAAAATTTCCTTGTTCTGAAATATACTTTGTCTATATTAGTATAGTCGTTTCAGCATTTTTTAAGTTAGTGTTTTCATTGTAAATGTTTTCCATCCTTTTGGTTTATATTTAAAGTGGATTTGTTGTAGGCACCATATAGTTGGGTCTTGCTTTTTATCCACTCAGGCAATCTCTGCCCATAATTAGAGTATTTCAATCATTTACATTAATATGCTTATCTACATGACTGGGTTTAAGCCAAACATTTTCCAATTTGTTTTTCTATTTGTCCCTCTGCCCCCCACCCTTTTTTTTTTTTTCACTTCTTTTTCTCTGCCTTCTTCTCAGGGAAAGATTGCATATCTTTTAATGATTCTATTTTATCTTCATTATTGATTTATTAGGTATGCTTCTAGTTATTTTTTTTGTTTGTTTGCTCTCAGGCTTATAATATGTATCTTTGAATTATCAAATAAGTAGTTAAATAAATGGAATGATACCACTTTTCATATTTTTAATAACTTTACAACAGCATGCTTCTATTTATCCTCCTGTTTTTTGCATTATTGTCATAAATTTACTTCCATGTGTTATAAACCCCACAATACATTGTTATCGATTTTGCTTTAGTCAATTATCCTTTAAAGAAATGAGAAAAGTCTTTAATATTACTTTTCATATTTAACATTTTTGTTGCTCTTCATTATATAGTGGAGATCCATATTTCCATCTGGAATCATTTTTTTTCTAAGACTTCCCTTATTATTTTTGTAATCCATTTATGTGAGTGACGAATTCCTTCAGCTTTTGCTTTTTTTGCAAAAATTCTTTTTCCACCACTTGAAAGATGTATTTGTTGGGTATACAATTTTAGGTTGACATTATTTTATTTCTTACTGTAAAGATGCCACTCCATTATCTTTTGTTTGTATAGTTTCATTTAATTTTTTAAAATGATTTCATCATTTTAATTTTTACATGTAAGAAATATGCTTTTTTATCTGCCAGCTTTTAACATTTTCTTTTCATTATTAGTTGTTTTCAGCAATATGATTATGATGCCTTTTATTTTTCCTCATTCTTATTCTGCTTGGGATCTTTAAGTTTCTATTATCTGCAGGCTTATTACTGTCTTCAAATTTTGTCTATCATTTATCTAAATTGGCTATCATTTTTTCAAATATGCTTTCTGTTGTTCTTCTTTTATGAAATTCCAATTATGGAGTTTTGTTTTTTAAAGTTTTAAAAATCTCGTTTCATTTTAGCTAATTTCTATTATTTCTTCAGGTTCATTTAGTCTGGGATGTTGTAAACAAA
The DNA here is from genome assembly GCF_001698545.2 of Rhinopithecus bieti. Lineage (NCBI taxonomy): Eukaryota > Metazoa > Chordata > Mammalia > Primates > Cercopithecidae > Rhinopithecus > Rhinopithecus bieti. Next base: position 1,054,189 of record NW_016803631.1, on the reverse strand, counting down.
AATACTATAAATTGGGTAGCTTATAAACAACAGAAATTTATTTCTCACAGTTCTGAAGGCTGAGAAGTCTCAGATCAAGGCACCAGTAGATCTGAGAGAACCTGTTCCTTATAGATAGTACCTTCTAAATTCATCATCACATAATGGAAGTGTTGATTCAGCTCTCTAGGGCCTCTTTCATAAGGGCCCTAATTTTATCCATGAGAGCTCCATTTTCATGACTTAGTCACCTTCCAAAGTTCCCACCTCTTAATACAATCACCTTGGGGGTTAAGTTTTAACATATTAATTTTGGGAAAATACAAACATTCAGAGGATAGCATTCTCTATTCTTTTCTAGTGTAATGTCTAATGTGCGGATAATGTTTAAATTTCATATACATTTATCTCTCTGAGGCTTTTTTATGTCTTCTATTCCTTCCTTGGTCACATTCATGTTTTCCTCAACCTTCTTGATTATCTGTAATATTCTTTTAAAGGCACGTTCAATATTTTTCATCTGCTAGTTTTATCATCTCTTTCATTTCTGGATATGTTTCTATTGAGTTATTTTTTACTCTGGCTATCATATTTTCCCAATTCTTTATATGCCTGCTACTTTTTATATACTGGATATTGTGAATTTTACGTTTTGGTGGTATTTTGCCTTTTTTCAGTAGTGTTCAATTTTTTCGTGGAACGAAATTAAGTTACTTGAAATCTGTAGCTAATTTGTCTCACTACTGAAGTGACGCTCCTAGATCTGATGTTCCATGTATTAGGAGATCTCTGCAGTTTCGTTGGTAGTAACATAAAATATTCTTAGCCTTTTGTGAGCTCTGGGAATTGTTCTGCCTTATCTTTTTGGTGGCTCTTTTATAGGCCCTGAGTAGCTTCTACACATGGATGCACAGATTAGTACACAGCCAAAGTCTCAAGGATATCTGTCTGCAAATCTCTGGTATTCTCTCTCTGTGCAGTTTATTTTGCCTTATTAGTTCTAGCTATTTTTGCAGCCTCAGTCTCTCATCTCCACCTCCTCAACTAGATGAGACCGTCAACCTCTCTTTGAGTTCTAGTTTCCTGTACCCAAGCCTGGAAACTATCTTCAGTCACTAACACAGAATATTTGTGAAATGTATTACCTTGGTTGCTATCCTTCTCTCATCTTATTCTATGTTGCCTGTTGACCAATATGTGAAAACTGTTGTTTAATATATTTTTGTCCAATTTTCTAGTAATTTAAAATAGGAGGTTAAATCTAGTCTCTTTACCGACTTTCTGACAACTACTGCTTGACTTCTCCAGCCCTAAGCTATAACTTCTCAGTATTTTATTTTAATTCCAATACAAAATAATTATTTATGGTATATAGAATGTCATGCATCCTAGTTGCCTACATTTTTTCAGTCATTATTGCATTTAGAAACTCTATCATGCCTGTAAGCAGAAGTAATTTGCTATATTTTAACATAAAAAGTTTAAAGATACTAACTTGTTATAACTGGTAACATGTATAATATTGCATTTACTTATAATATTAAGATCAATTCTTTTGCATGGAAAATTTCAACATACTTTAAAATAGTTTTCTGACTTGATACTCATAAAAGCTCTGTGAACCAGATAAATGTAGAAGTGTAATTATCACTATAAAGAAGCTAAGGCCAAGCAAGATTCATTAATTTTTCTCAAAGTCACATATCCTATAAGTGATAGAGATGAGAATTAAACCCAGATCTGACCAGTATAACAATACTTTTTTTAACTTTTCAAAGTTTGTCTTACTGGAAGATGTAGAGCTCTATGTGAATTAGTAAAACATCTACTATGGGTAGAAGTGTTGTTGTTGTGTTTTAACTTGTGTGATGTAGTGAAAAGAACCATTTTAAGAGTAAGCAGATGGTTTGTAAACATGATTCAATCTAAATAATAATACAACATGGAATGTATATAAAACAAGCAAACAACATTCGTATAACTAGTGTTTATTTAGTTTACAAAGCAAAAAGTACAGACAGAATTGTTCAGCTAGAGGGCATATTGTAAATGGAGAAAAATGAGAGTTAATGTATGCCTAATGGTTAAGACAATCAAAATGCCTACTTAGAAGAGCTGTCTTTTTTAAATTTCTCAGGAGATTTAGTTAAGTAATTAATCAAATGGTCTTTATCTTTTGAAAGGGGCACAAAATAAAAAGCACAAAAGTAAGAAAATTTAACTTTTGTATCTCCTCATTTCTAACGTAGTGTCAATGCCTTTGATATATGAAGTTAATTTTTATTTTTCTCTCTTTCAAAAGATAATTAACTTGGAGTCTAGTAATTATAATTTTATTTGAAAAAGGCATCTAATTATATATGTAAGCATCTTTAGCTAGTGACATTTCTTGACCTATCTCCCCCTTGCATAGCAAAAAGGTTTTGTGTGATTCTTCTGTGAAAACATAAGGTCTAGTTAAAGAGCAGATTGGGTAATCATAACTTACATGATAAAACTGCTGGCAAAATATAATTGCCAATCATCCTTTTTTTGGAGTAAATTGTATGCCTATAAATGAAGGCAGTTTATCCATCAAAAAGGCAAGGCATCCTTCTTGACTTTACACAAATCACTGCCCAACTTCCCCAACCCTAAGACATTACTTTTCAATAATCCTATGATCGATTTGAAGATAAAAATAATCATGCTTGTTGTGATACATTCTAGTTGCGTTTCTTTTTTCCTCTCTCTCTTAGAGTTGCATTTGGGAACTGCAATGGGTTGGCTGTGGTGGATTTTATACAGAAGACAGTACTGTTAAGCATGGGGACCATTGACCTATATAGATCAAGTGACTTATACCAGAGACAACCGCGGTCTCCTCGAAAAAACAAACAGTTCATTGCAGGTAGGAGATAAAACAAGATGAGTTATGAACTTGATTTGTTCATCTGTGTTCTTACTTTTAGATTTCTTGTCTTTCTTCTGTGATACTATTCTAATGCATGGCAAAATAAAATCAACGTAATTTACAAAATCACGTAAGCAAAATAAATTGGGCAGAAGCATTGTGAGAATCTTTGACAGGGTTAGGGGTGTGTAAGTTTAAACTTTAATTTCCTGTTGAAATTAGGAAGCATCTCAAGTTTCTTAGGTTTAATTCCTAAAAAATAACAGAAAATAAGAAGCTATTAAATGTAAAAATGCTACGAAAATTAGGGCTCTGTAGTTGAAAAAACTGCTTGCAATGGTTGTGTTAAACAGGTTGACTTCTAAAATATCTGGCCCCTTTAAAAAGATAATTTTAGGTCATTCACTACTTTTAATTTTTTTAATTAATTCCATAGTGTCGCTGACACCTTCCCTTGTTGGATGATGACCTTCCTGGAGGTATTTTCATGATTCAGTAAACATTTTCATTAAAATTTTAAAGTACTATGACAGATGGCATTTTTTTTGGCAGGATCAACAAATTGATATATTTAACTATAAAAGAAAATAAACTTAAGGTTAATTAGGATTTAATGCCAAACTTTGATATGCCAATTATCCAAAGTTTTACTGAAATTTTAGTATATATCCAAATAGTTGGCTTTGTAAACACTGCCAAAGTTTTGCATATTTTCTGTCCATTGACAGTCCGGTTGGTAAAAAAAAAAATTAGGCCAAAAGGTTGAGATGAAAATGCTTCTATAATATTAAGTGTTATTTTAGGCAATCCTTTAAAATCTTCTACTTCGGGCCAGAAATGGTGGCTCATGCCTGTAATTCCAGTACTTTGGGAGGCTGAGGTGAGAGGATTTCTTGAGGCCAGGAATTCAGGACCAGTCTAGGTAACACAGTGTGACCCCATCTCTAAAAATAATAATAATAATAATAACTTTTTAAATTTTTTAAATAGGCAAAATAAAATTTCTACATATATTATTTAAAATAATCTATTGAATATTGATTGCATTACTAAATATAACCATAGGAAAATATTTTATAATAAAAAATAAAAAGGGTATGTGATGGTAGGTGTTATTTTCCAAATAGCAGGCATGTCAAATTTAACATCCAAATGTGATAATAAATGAATTTCCTTTTTGGACTAATGAAAATTGTTATACTGAAACTCTTCTTGTTATCCTTTCTTTTGCAAAACTCAATCATTTCCAAATTACCAGTTCAGACCCTTTTGAGGGGCACAAAATTTCTCTTTCAGAAACCAAGGGTTTTTAGTGAGGAATCTCAAATTTTAGCACTATTTTAGGAGAGCTAGAAATTTCAAATTCTAGAGATGTTCCCTCTATCACTACCAGATTTTGAAAGGAAGACAAAATAAAAAGCAATTGTACATTCACATAACATAAGGTTTCCTCATGATTGGGAAAGCCAAGTTTGAAGTTGATGGACTCTAGGGTAGAAAGGTGTTGGGGGCAGTAGGCTATTTATAATTAAAAATTTAGTTCCTCAGTCATAATAACCATATTTCAGGTGTTCAGTTTGCAATGCTAAAAGCACCAATATAATCAGAAAAGCTGTGAATCCTATGACAACATCTAAATCACTTGCTGGATATACACAGTGGCTCAAAAAAAGTATATATTTTGACAAAGGTAATGCAATTGTTATTTAATTTAAATTAAACTGCTTGAACCTTAACAGTTACTACTAGAGCTTAGAACACTGATGACTTTAAAATCAGGAAAATCTGTGAAGTTATAAACTCAGTTTGTGTTTAGTGTACAAGATAACACAATGAGAACTCACTTTATATTATAACAATGAAATATTAAAGACTGAAATCTTTAGCTTTCTAATTGTGGAAGATTAAAGACAATCATTTTTATGTTAATGAAATAATTTATACATATTAGTTACAAGCCAAATAATGATATTTTGTAAAACATGAAAGGAAAATATGCCATCTACTTTTATAAGAC
>NW_016803631.1:1032899-1048932 GCF_001698545.2 Rhinopithecus bieti | reverse complement strand
AAATATTTATAAATATTTTTATATTAAATATTTAAATAAAGATTAAAATTATTACCACATTCTCATCATTCATCTATCACCTCTTACTTTATAATTGATTTATTTTATTAATATCTCCTCTCTAATTTAATTACCTAATCTTGCTGCAATTTCTTCATCTTGGCTGTTCTAGATTCTGGTATGATATCACTTCCTTTCACTTTAGACTTTTTTTCTCTTTCTTCTGCCTGCTGCTGATGCTGGTGTTCTGGCATGTTCCAAAGACAACTTTTGCATGCGTGGCCTGTCTAACTTTTATCCTGATTTAACGAAACGGATCCGTACTTCCTATCAGAGTAAGTTATATAAAGGTTAGGCAAATAGCCTTTTTAAGTCATAATGCTTGAGTTAAATCCATACATCAGTGCTCAGTAATGTGTTTCTTAAAACACATTCAGCATGCATGCAAATTTTTGTTTTGTTATGGTGTGCAACCTGATAATTTTCATAAAAATTTTTATAGAAATATTTCAATCCATTATTGTCCTGTACCCATTCAATCATACCCATTGTTTTTGTGTTTATTTCACACCATGCAGACCATGTCCTGCTATTCCAATAGTCACTGTCTTTTATTTTGAGAAGGAAGAGCTATGATGCTCTGTAAATAATAAAACTTATTACTGATACCAGTATAAGTAATAAGTCAATGCTTTCTTATTTTGGCAGCCTTATGCTTTGGCCATTTTATAGTACTATTCTAACCAGGGACTAACCATTTGCTTCTTTTAAATAATTATATTTCTTGTAGATAACGAAGTATTCCTGATTTCTGATGATTTTTATTAAAATATACAAACACGTATTTCTATGGTGATTTAAGGCACCCAAACATTATAAAGTAGGATAATTAAGGTAAAAAGTAAATGAGTAAGTAAGATCAACATTTACCATGGTAGCAAACACAGATCTGAAGTTGTCTAGAGTAACCAATTATAAAAACTGGTATAGAAAGGATGAAGAGTGAGAGTGTGTGTGACTGGAGGTACAGATGACACTAGTGATGTTATGGGTAAATATTTATTGACATAAAAAAAGTTTATCATATGTTAATATATTCTGTTAAAAAGCAGGCTGCTTTACAATATGTAAAAAAAATGGCCTTATAGTTGTGTAACATATACATTTTATACACACACTCACACATATATGTTGTTTGTAACCTAAATTTCTTCAGACCTCACCAGTTCATAGATACTAATGGAATCTTATCAGTAATATAACCTAAAACTTTACTGGTTTATGCCCTTAGCTTACGTAAGTCAGTCTCTGTGAAATCCTCAAAATGTTCTTGGGAGTGTCCAGAAGTTGAGTAATTTTTGCTCATAAATATTCTCTAGTTTTCTACTCTAGCAGAGCACCCCCTTTTAGGAATCCTTCCCACTCTCTCTGTTCCTGTTGCCATGTGTGAGAATATTGGTGTCTATGTTGGCTTCTGCTGCTCCTAAAACAGAAGCTTATTTGATACTATGATAACTATGATATTTCTTGACATCTGAAAATTGTATGAAATTTCAGTTTCTGTAATAAAGTTTTATTGGGACATAGTCACAATTATTCATTTATATATTGTCCTTCAGTGCTTTCACACTACAATGGCAGAGTTGAGTAGCTGCAGTAGAAACTATATGGCCACAAGGCCTGAAATGTTTACTATCCTATTCTTTACATTAAAAATTTGCTGATTCCTGCTCTGTGCCCTTTTTTTCACACCCATCCTCTGCACCACATAAAGGATTTCAGCCAAAACCTTTCTGTAAATAGTCTCAGCGTGGTTTAATACACATATTCAGACTTCAGAATCCCAGTTTAGCCTTCTGAAGGTAGGATCTCCTACATTGTGTGTGTGTGTATGTGTGTGTGTGTGTGTGTGTGTGTGTGTGTGTAGAGACAGAAAAGTTTCTGGAACATGACTTTGTGGATTTTATAGACTTCTTTTAGCTTTACAATATATTCTGATTTTTCCGTCATAAACTTGTAATTATTTTATGGTAAGAAGCTAAATTGGAGACTGAAGATCAGGAGCAGAAATGGGCTCTTAGATCATCAGGATCCTATAGTATCAGCCATGATGTAAAGTTTTAAAAAGTTCTGAGAAATCTCAATAATATATTTTCTTATATTCCTTATATTTCCTTCAGAATTTTTTTTTAAAAACCCTTCATTCAGGATCCTCTAAAGTATAGTTTCTATCAACATTTTCAAATGGATTTTCCACTATTCTCCTCTTAAGCCAAATTTTTGTATCTTACTACCATTATGATTTACTCATATTATTCCCTCTCTGGAAATGCCCTACTAAAAGTTCACTTTCTATAGTAAGCCTTTCCTACCACCATCAGAGCGCTGTTGTGCCAATTCCTTTATTTAAATGCTTCCAGTGTCCAGGTTTGTACACAGTACAGGCTTGCTTGAACTATTTAGTTGACATTTAGCCTGGATTCATTTGTATGGCTCCTTACTTTTATACTTATGCTCTACCTTTCCAAATGCATGACAAGAATCTCAAGACCATATCTAAAATTATTTATATTCTCTATATCTAGCAAAAGTCATAAGATCTGTAAGTAAATGATGATGTCAGTAGGATAGACAGAGCATGGCAGCAGGCATTTTTTCTCTCACATGAACTGCCAGGGAACTTTTCAAAGCTGACATATGAGAGAAGAACTAGGTACTGAGTTCACCAGAATTTTGCAAAAGTAATCATAATTTCTAACTAGAGACCTAACGTTTTAAGTCAGAAGTAAAATCAAGTAAGTAGAAGGACTTAAAGAAATCCTCTGTATCTCTACCAGTGAGCTCCACAGGGGCTCAGACAAGCCCTAGGATTTAAAATCAGATTTCCTAAAAGTCTTCTCTGAATGATCATTATTGTATATTATGAAAAGGGATTGATTCTTTAACCACTCAAAGGTATATCCTACAATTGCTTTTCAAAATACATTTTATGAAAATTTGACTTGAAGTTTAACTATTGGATAATATAGTCTGATTATCTTTCTGTAGTCTCACTTTATTATAGTAGACACTGTTCAGCCTTTTCATGAATTGTTTCCTAACTTTCAGAAAAGCATATATGCATTGTTCGTATTTGGGGTGATAGAACCCAGTTCCATTGATTATGTGTTCTACTCTGCTAGTCAATTTGACTCAGTGTTATATTATCTAATAGTGATTATAACCCTTTGAGGCAGATTGGTATATATTAGTATATTTCTCTGCACATGAGAAAATTGAAGTTGAAAAAAAATGAAATTAGTCTCTCAAAGTCACACAGAATAAGTGGGACCCAAACTTATGCCTATCTGACACTAAAGTTACTCGATAGGCTTTTCACTGTATAATCTTGGATCTCTAAGTGTCTTTTTAAAAGTTTCAGGAACATTGGAAACCAAGTCCTTTATTTTATAATCAGAAAACACCTCAGTTTTTGCACACTATCAATGAAATTATATCAATGACTCTTTTACTGGTCAACTTATTCCATAGGTTAGGCTCCAAGCAGCTGACCTCCCCAAATCTTTAAATTACCAATCTGCAAAACTTTCACATCATAGAATAATAAAATTTTGTAGTTGAAAGAAAACTTTCATATTTTGCAGATTATGATTTTAGAAGCAGAAAATGCTTTGAAAAGAACAGACATCTGATCAGATTTACATTGGTTTAGCTTTTCCGTTTATTAGCTACTTCATACATTTATAATCTTAAACAAGGCATTTAATCACTCTGAGTTTCTTTCTTCTAATATATAAAGTAAAATTGCAATTTTATCTCCCTTAGAGAGTTGTAGAACTTTTCTGGGTTAATGTTAATAAAAGTGATTCTATAAATGTTCATTACTATAATTATTATAAAAGATGAACCAACCCACATCACAGAGAGGTTAAATAACTTGCAGAATCATAAGCAATCTGTGGAATAGTTAGGGCTAAAACTCAGGCTGCTGCCTCATTGCCTAGTAACAGTTCTACTTGTGATAATCACAAATATTTTGCTATTTAAAAACTGATATTATGCCATTTGAATCAAGGGAAGTTTGAAAAGTAGGCTTAATGTAGAGGATTGTCTACATTGCTTGTGCATCAATTTCTAGTTGTGCATCAGTTTCTAGTTATGCAACAAGGGATCCTTTGGAGAGTCCCGGGCCTATTATCGCTTTCTTTTCAGAGGGCAGGGAGATGATAACAGATCCTAAATATACCTGAAAAATAAAGAAGAAATAAAAGAAAAGGGGATGATAAGAGAACTAGCCAAGAAAGGCAAATAAGTATTTTAAAATGAACAGAAAGACAAGAATGGAGAAGTAAACAAAAAAAATTAAAGAAGAAATCCTTTAAGAAACAAAAATCAGCAAAATTATGGTGAACAATAAATGGGGAAAATTCATTCATTCAAATAATATTTTATTGAGCATCTCTTGTGTCAAACATTTTTCTAGGCATTAAGTATATAGTGATGAGTGAAATAGTTATGGTCTTTTCCTTTCATTTATAATAGGTAATGTACAGATAAATAAATTCATAGATAATTGAAAAAAGGTGGCAATGCAATGACAGGGAAAAATGAGATAAGGTGGACCCATTTTTGAGGGTGTTATAAGAGAATGGCCTATCCAACACAGAAACATTTAAGTGAAGTATTGTAAGATAAGAAATAGTCAAAGCTTTAGATTCTCACTACCAACCAAGATAGAAAGATAGAGTAACAGGTACCAGATTTAACCTCCTACCTGAAAACCCCACACCCATTCCCCCAAAATAGACAAAATAAATGAAAACAATGGTTTTTAAGACACAGGATATCAAACAATGAAAAAAACGTGATGGGACAGATGGGAAACCTAACAATCATACCCATTTACTAATCTCAAGATAATTTCTGGATGTAGCAAAGGGAGGGAAAGCCCAGGAGGAAACCACTGTGCTTTTTAAGCTGGGAGGTGAAGATGAGAAACCAGAGGAACTAAAGCATCTACAGCTCACAAAAGAATTTCAGAGAGCTACAGTGTTTCCTCCTAGAGCAAAATGCTGATCAAAGTATATATATGATGCAGCTATCCAGGAACAGGTAAAGAGCCATCTGAAAGGATTAAAGGAAAAACGCCCAACACTCAAATAAAGGAAATAGTGCCATTCCCACTACCCCAACTAGAAAAAGTTTTTAACTCACATCCACTTCTATTTAACATTGTAGCCGGGCGCGGTGGCTCACGCCTGTAATCCCAGCACTTTGGGAGGCCGAGGCGGGCGGATCACAAGGTCAGGAGATCGAGACCATGGTGAAACCCCATCTCTACTAAAATACAAAAAATTAGCCGGGCGCGGTGGTGGGCGCCTGTAGTCCCAGCTACTCAGGAGGCTGAGGCAGGAGAATGGCATGAACCCGGGAGGCGGAGCTTGCAGTGAGCCGAGATCGCGCCACTGCACTCCAGCCTGGGCGCCAGAGCAAGACTCCGTCTCAAAAAAAAAAAAACAACATTGTACTGGAAATTTTAGACAGTGTTGTCAAGCAAGAATAAGAAATAAAAGTTATCTAGATTGGAAAGGAAGAAGAAGGTAAATAGTCTTTGTTCACAGAAAACATGATTGTCTATGAAGAAAACTTAATAAAATCTGCCAAAAACAGCTACTAGAACTAATAATGTGAGTTTAACAATGTGCAGGCTATAAGGTTAATATACAAAATTCCATTGTATTTCTATATGCATACAACAATCTGAAATTGAAATTTAAAATTACCATTTACAATATCATCAAAAATAAGAAGTACTTAGCCATAAATGAGACAACCGATATGAAAGACCCACACATGGAAAACCAGAAAACATTGCTGAGAAAAGTTAAGAAGACTTAAATAAATAGTTACACCAAGTTTATGTCTCACAAAACTCAATTTTATTAAGATGGCAGTTCACTCCAAATTGATTTGTAGTTTCAATGCTAAATCCCAATAAAAATCCAGCAGATGCTCTTGTAGGAACGACAAACTGATTCTAAAGTTCATACAGAAATTCAAAGGATTTAGAGTAGCCAAAACAGCTTTTAAAAAGAATCTCTTCTTGCATTAGTTGACTTAGAATAATGGCCTTCAGCTCTATTCATGTTGCTGCAGATTACATGATTTCATTCTTTTTTATGGCTGTGTAATGTTCCATGGTGTATATGTACCACATTTTCTTAATCCAGTCTACTGTTGATGGGCATTTGGATTGGTTCCATGTTTTTGCCATTGTAGATAGTGCTGTAGTAAACATATGCACGCATGTGTTTTTATGGTAAACTACAAGTTATATTTCTTTGGGTATATACATAATAGTGGGATTGCTGGGTTGAGTGATAATTTTGTTTTAAGTTCTTTGAGAAATTGCCATAGTGATTTCCCCAATGGCTGAACTAATATACACTCTTACCAACAGTGTGTAAGCATTATCTTTTCTCTACAGTCTCTCCAACATCTGTTATTTTTTGACTTTGTAATAATGGACATTCTGACTGGTGTGAGATGGATCTCATTGTGGTTTTGATTTCCATTTCTCTAATGATTGGAGGTGTTGAGCATTTTTCATATGCTTGTTGGCTGCATGTTTATCTTCTTTAGAAAGGTGTCTATTTATGTCCTTTGCCTACTCTTTAATGAAATCGGGTTTTTTTGTTACAAATTTGTTTACATTTCTTATAGATTCTGAGTATTAAACCTTCATTGAATGCATAATTTGCAAATATTTTCTCCTATCCCAAATATTGTCTGTATACTCTGTTGATAGTTTTTATAGCTGTGCACAAGCTGTTTAGTTTGATTAGGTCCCATTTGTCAATTTTTGTTTTTGTTGTAATTGCTTTTGGCATCTTCATCATGAAATCTTTGTCAGGTCCTATGTCACATGGACATAAAGAAGTGAACAACAGACACTGGGGCCTACTTGAGAGTGGAGTGTGAGAGCGGGGAGAGGATTTAAAAAATACTTATCAGTTACTATACTTATTACTGGGTGACTAAATAATCTGGACACCAAATTCCCACAACATGCAGTTCACCAACCAAGTATCTATTCTCTTCAAGAGACTCGCCTAATACATAAGGACTCACATAAAGTTAAGGTAACGGAGTAGAAAAACACATTCCATGCAAATGGACACCAAAAGTGAACTGGAGTAGTTATTCTTATATCGGACAAAACAGACTTTAAAGCAACAATAGTTTAAAAAGACAAGAAAGGACATTAAATAATGATAAAAGGACTAGTCCAACAGGAAAATATCACAATTCTAGATTTATATACATCTAACACCGGAGATCCCAAATTTATAAAGCAATTACTACTAGACCTAAGAAATGAGATAGCAACACAATAATAGTGGGGTACTTCAGTGCTCCACTGACAGCACTAGACAGATCATCAAGACAGAAAGTCAACAAAGAAACAATGGACTTAAAGTATACCCTGGAACAAATGGACTTAACAGATATTTATAAAACATTCTACCCAACAACTGCAGAATATACGTTCTATTCATGAGCACATGGAAGATTAACTAGGATAGACTATATGATAGGCCACAAAACAAGTCTCAATAAATTTTTAAAAGTCGACATTATATCAAGTACTCTCTCAGATCACAGTGGAATAAAATTCACACAGTGGAATCAACTCCAAAAGGAACTCTCAAAACCCTGCAAATACATAGAAATTAAATAATCTGCCCCTGAATGATAGTTGGGTCAATAATGAAATCAAGATGGAAATTTAAAAATTCTTTGAACTGAATGATAATAGTGACACAACCTATCAAAACCTCTGGGATATAGCAAAAGCAGTGCTAAGAGGAGAGTTCATAGCATTAAATGCCTACATCAAAAAGTCTGAAAGAGCACAAATAGACAATCTAAGGTCACACCTCAAGGAACTAGAGAAACAAGAACAAACCCAAACCCAGCAGAAAAAAAGAAATAGCAAAGATCAGAACAGAACTAAATGAAATTGAAACAAACAAAAAATACAAAAGATAAATGAATCAAAAGGTGGTTCTTTGAAAAGATGAACAAAATTGACAGGACATTAGTGAGATTAACCAAGGAAAGAAGATCCAAATAAACTCAATTAGAAACAAAAGGGAAATATTACAACCAATACAATAGAAATACAAAAGGTCATTCAAGACTACTATCATCACCTTTATGCACACAAGCTAGAAAACCTAGAGAAGATGGATAAATTCCTGGAAATATACAACCCTCCTGGATTAAACCAAGAAGAAATAGAAACTCTGAACCAACCAATAACAAGCAGTGAGATTGAAATGGTAATTTTAAAAATTGTCAACAAAGGAAAGTGCAGGACAAGATGGATTCACAGCTGAATTCTATCAGACATTCAAAAAAGAATTGGTACCAATCCCATTAAAAGTATTTGAAACTATTCCAAAAGATAAAGAGGGAATCCTCCCCCAAATCATTCTATGAAGCCAATATCACCCTAATACCAAAACCAAGAAAGGATATAACAAAAAAAAGAAAACTACAGACTGATATCACTGATGAACGTAGGTGCAAAAATCCTCAACGAAATACTAGCTAACCAAATCTAACAGCATATCAAGAAGATAATCCACCACAATCAAGTGGGTTTCATACCAGGGATGCAGGGATGGTTTAACATACACAAGTCGATAAATGTGATATATCACATAAACAAAATTTAAAATCATATGATCATCTCAATAGATGCAGAAAAAGCATTTGATAAAATTCATCATCACTTTATGATTAAAAGCCTCAGCAAAATCAGCATAGAAGGAAAACAACTAAGGGTAATAAAAGCCATCTATGACAAATTTACAGCCAACATTATACGGAATGGGGGAAAGCTGAAAACATTTCTCCTGAGAATTAGAAAGGAACAAAGATGCCCACTTTCACCACTTCTAGTCAACACAGTACTGGAAGTCTTAGCCACAACAACCAGACAAAATAAATAAAGGGCATACAAATCAGTAAAGAGGAAATCCAACTGTTGCTGTTTGCCAATGATATGATTGTACGCTTAGAATACCCTAAAGACACATCCAAAAAGCACATAGATCTGATAAGTGTATTTGGTAAAGTTTTAGGATACAAAATCAATGTACACAAATCAATAGCACTGCTGTATACCAACAGTGACGAAGCTGAGAATCAAATTAAGAACTCAACCCCTTTTACAACAGCTATAATAAAATAAAATAAAATACTTAGGAATTTACATAACTAAGGAGGTGAAAGATCTTTACAAGGAAAACTACAAAACACTGCTGAAATAAATAATGGACAACACAAAAAAATGAAAATACATCCCATGCTCATGGATGGGTAGAATCAATATTGTGAAAATGACCATACTATCAAAAGTAATCTACAAATTCAATGGAATTTCCATCAAAATACCATCATTATTCTTCACAAAACTAGAAAAAACAATTCTAAAATTCATTCACACAGAACCAAAAAAGCCCACATAGTCAAAGCAAGACTAAGCAAAAAGAAAAAATCTGGAGGCATCACATTTCTTGACTTCAACTACACTACCAAGCTATCATTACCAAAACCTCATGGTACTGATACAAAGAGAGGCACATAGACCAATGGAACAAATAGAGAGCCCAGAAATAAAGCCAAATACTTGCAGCCAACTGATCAACAAAGCGAACAATAATATAAAGTGAGGAAAGGACACCCTATTTAATAAATGATCCTGACATAATTGACAAGCCACATGTAGAAAAATGAAACTGAATCGTCATCTCTCCCCTTATACAAAAATCAATTCAGGATGAATCAAAGACTTAAATCTAAGACCTGAAACTATAGAAATTCTGAAGATAACATTGGAAAAACCTGTCTAGACATTGACTTAAATATAGACTTTATGACCAACAACCCAAAAGCAAATGCAGCAAAAACAAAGATAAATAGATGGAACTTAATTAAACTAAAAACTTCCTCACAGCAAAATAAATAATCAGTAAAAAGACAACCCATAGAGTGGGAGAAAATTTTCACAAACTATGCATCTGACAAGGACCAATATCTAGAATCTATAAGGAACTCAAATCAGTGAGAAAAAAAATCAAATAATTCCATCAAAAAGTGGATTAAAGACATGAATAGACAATTCTCAAAAGAAAATACACAAATGGCCAAAAAACATGTAAAAATGCTCAGTATCACTAATTATCAGGGAAATGCAAATCAAAACCACAATGCAATACCATCTTTCTCCTGCAAGAATGGCCATGATTTAAAAATCAAAAATAATACATGTTAGCATGGATGTAGTGAAAAGGGAACCCTTTCACACTGCTAGTGGGAATGTAAACTACTACAACTACTATGGAAAACAGTATGAAGATCCCTTAAAGAACTAAAAGTAGATCTACCATTTGATCCAGCAATCCCACCACTGGGTACCTACCCAGAGGAAAAGAAGTCATTATATGAAAAAGACACTTGCACATGCATGTTTATAGCAGCACAATTCACAATTGCAGTAATATGGAACCAACCCAAATGCCCATCAATCAACGAGTGGATAAAGAAAATGTGATATATCATGGAATACTACTCAGCCATAAAAAGTAATGAAATAATAGCATTTGCAGCAACCTGGATGGAGTTGGAGACCATTATTCTAAGTGAAGTAACTCAGGAATGGAAAACCAAACATTGTAAGTTCTCACTTATAAGTGGGAGCTAAGTATGAGGATGCAAAGGCATAAGAATGATACAGTGGACTTTGGGGACTCAAGGAAAAGGATGAGAGGCAGGTGAGGGATAAAAGATGACACATTGGGTACAGTGCACACTGCTTGGTTATGGGTGCACTAAAATCTCAGGAATCACCATTACTTACCCATGTAAATAAACACCACTTGTTACCCAAAAACCTATTAAAATGAAAAAAAAATTAAAAATTTTTAAAACTAAAACAACTCAAATTTTTGTTAAGTAAATGGATAAACAAATTCTGGCAAATCCAAACAATGGTGCTCTACTACACAATAAAAGGGAATATACTATTGATTAATGCTACAACATGGATGAATCCAAAATAATTGTAGTGAGTAAAAATAATCAGGAAAAAAAAGGATACATTACTGTATGATTCCATTTATATAGAATTCCAGGAAATGAAAACAAATGCATAGTGTCAGAAAGCAGATTAGTAATTGCCTGGGAATGGGAAGGGACACATGTGATGAGGGCTGGAAGAGAGGGTTACAAGAGGGCACAAAGAAACTCTTGGGCATGACAGATGTGTTTATTATGTTAATTGCAGAGATGGTTTTATGGCTGTATACATATGTCAAAATGTATTCCAATAGTACATTTTATAAACATATTAATTAAACCTTAACAAGCCTATTTTTTAAAAGAAGAACTAACTCAAAGAAGAGCAGGGAAAAGCACATTCCAGACAGAGTGAACAGCTTATAAGAAGGTTCTAGGCCGGGTGCCATGGCTCATGCCTGTAATCCCAGCACTTTGGGAGGGCGAGGCGGGTGGATCACCTGAGGTCAGGAGTTTGAGACCAGCCTGGCCAATATGGTGAAACCCTGTCTCTACTAAAAATACAAAAAATTAGCCGGGTGTATTGGTGGGCGCCTGTAATCCCAGCTACTTGGGAGACTGAGGCAGGAGAATCACTTGAACCTGGGAGGCGGAGGTTACATTGAGCCGAGATGGTGCCATTGCACTCCAGCCTGGGCAACAAGAGCAAAACTCTGCCTCAAAAAATAAATAAATAAATGAAATAGAAGGTTCTAAGATAGTAAAGGGCTTAACTATATCATCTAGAAACAGAAAGAATGCAAGGAAGCTGACAGTGTTGTGCAGAAGAGAAAAAATGAGTGAAGATTTTGTTGTAGAGATGAGTAAGGACAAGATCATAAAAGCTTCTGAAGTAATTATAAGAAATTCTATTTTAATTTAAGCAGGGGAATGATATGCTTTGATTTATGACTGAAAATATCTACACTGCTGTGTGAAGAAAATATTGTGGAACCAAAAAGGAAAGCAAGCTGGTGTACCCATTAGAAGGCGAGTATTGCACTCCAGCAGGAAATGAAAGTGGCCTTGACTAGGGTGATAGCAATGCTGTTGGAGAAAAAAGGATAGATTCAGAAATAATTAGCATTTACAGAGCTACTGATTATAATTCAGTGTGAGAGATAAGAGAGTGGAATCAAAGATTATTCCCAGATTTTGGCTTGAGCCACTGATTGTGATGATATTTTTCACAAAGGTGAAGAAGTTTGAGATAGGAGGGGGCATGTGGTGGTAGGAAATAAAGAGTTCAGTTTTAGACATGTTAAATTTTATTATGTCTGTTGTATAAATGGACATGCCAAGTGGACAAGTAAGTCTGAATATCAGATGAGAGGTCTAGGGCAATAATTTGAGTCTTTAGCATATAGGTGGTATGTAATGGCATGGGAATAAATGAAATTACCTAGAAGAAGAGGAGGGGAAGGAGGAAGAGGAGAAGGAAGATGACAAGAGAGAAAAAGAGAAAGCGAGAGAGAGACAGAAGGAAGTAGGGAAGAAAAAGAGACTTGTGGATAGAGATGTCAGAAATTTCGACATTTAATTTCAGGAAGAAGAGGAGTTGCCAGGGAGAAGAGAAAAAGGAAAAGACCTTCACAGAAGAAAAAACAGACAAACAAACAAAAACTGGGGAATGTTTCAAGAAGTAGTAAACTCCATCAGATACTGCAGATAAGCTAAGTAGGATAGGTTCAGGAAAGTGATTAGAGTGTGTCTGGCTCTGCGAAAGTTGTTAGTGACCCTTTAAAAAGCAATTTTAGAAAAGCAATGATATAGAAGCCAAAATATTGTTAAACTGAAGAGCAGCAGGTGAGGAAACAGCACAACTGAATACCTCTTTAAAGATATTTGGTTATGAAGGGGTGCCAAAAAATAGATTAATAACTGGATTGGGGTAAGATGTTAAAAGGAGCAGTTTGGAGTTTTTTAAATTTTAGAGAAAAGAGCAAATTTTTAATTTATGTGAATACAGAATGATCCATAGAAAAGAGATTGAGAATAAGTGAGAGAGGGGTTAACTAAAGGAACAAAACTCTTAAGAAAGTGAGAAGGAATGGGAATCAGAGCACAGGTACAAGGACTGACATTTAATAGGAGACTTTGTCTGTTATTATAGACAGACTTTTTAAAAGAAATGAGAGAGCTACAGAATGAAGAGATACATTGAAAGTACATTGTTTCAATGAGAGATGAAACAAGTGATTGTTATATCTGATTTTCAGTTCAGTATTTTAGTAGGTTTGTTTTTCTTTTAAAATCAGTTTTATAGTGTAGATTTCTTACTACAAAACTTTGTATTGAAAATCAACTACGCTGAATTGTAATTAGTAGGAAAATACGTTTCTATCTTTGAATTTACAAAAATCAACAAAAACATACAAAATACGGGAGATACTACTTAGCAGTATGTGTGAATGTTCTTAACGTTAGTTAATAGTAATCTCATTGTGAGTCAGAAGGGCGTATCACGAGGTCAGGAGATTGAGACCACGGTGAAACCCCATCTCTACCAAAAAAAAAAAAATTACAAAAAATTAGCTGTGCGTGGTGGCAGGCGCCTGTAGTCCCAGCTACTCGGGAGACTGAGGCAGGAGAATGACATGAACCCGGGAGGCGGAGCTTACAGTGAGCCGAGATCGCGCCACTGCACTCCAGCCTGGGCGACAGAGTGAGACTTCATCTCAAAATAAATAAATAAATAAATAAATAAATAAAACAGGCTCTCAACTAGGAGTAATATTGTCCCCCAGGGATATCTGGCAATGTCTGTGGACTTTTTGATTGCCACAACTGAAGAGTAGGGATAGTCTACTGACACCTACATCTACAATGTATTTCTACAACAAAATATTATCTGGCCGAAATGTGAAATCAAATTGAAAACATTTAGAACATAATGGTAAATTAATAATTTAGTAAGAAAAAATTTTAAAGTGTAGACTATATGGATTCTATTTTTCATTTTTTGATGAACCTTAGTGCCGTTTTCCATCGCAGCTGTACCATTTTACATTCCCACCAATTTGATTCCAATTTCTCCACATCCTCATCAACACTTGTTATTTTCTGTTTTTGTTTGTTTGTTTTGTTTTTTATAATGGCCATCCTAACAGGTATGAGGTGATATCTCATTGTAGTTTCTTCTGCATTTCCCTGATAATTAGTGATGTTAATTAGTGATGTTATTTTCATATAACTATTGGCTATTTGTATTATCTTACACAATATGTGACAGTAAATTCAAAATGCATTTAAAAATTAAATGTAAGACCTAAAACTGTAAAACTTCCAGAAGAAAATATAGGTGAAGAGCTTTGTAACATTGGTCGTAGCAATGAATTCTTGAATATGACATGAAAGGCGTAGGTAATAAAGGCAAAAATGCATAAGTGATACCGCATCAAACTAAAACCTTCTACACAACCTAAATATCTGCAGACAGATGAATGAATAAAGAAAATGTGGTACATACATACAATGGAATATTAGCCTTAAAGAAGAAGAAAATCTTGTCATATTCTACAACATGATGAGCCTACAGGACATTACACTAGATGAAATAAGCCAGTCATAGAAGGACAAATACTATATGATTCCACTTATATGGCATATATCTAAAATAGTCAAACTCACAGAAGCAGAAGGTAGAAGAATGATTGCCAGGATCTGTGGAGAGGGATAAATGGAGAGCTGCTGTTCAGTGGATACACAGTTTGAGTTATACGAGATGAGTAAGTTCTAAATATCTACTGTACAACAGTATGAATATGGTAAACAATACTGTAATGTACACTTAAAATTTTATTTAGAAAGTAGATTTCATGTGTGTTTTTTACCATTGAATATATGTGTTGATTATATATGTAGAATTAAGTGTCTTTTGGCTTCCTCTCCTAATTATAAGAACCTTTGCGAAGTCAGTGTAGGGTAATAATCACCAACAGCATCTTTTCAACTGTATTTGCTCTCCTAGCAGATCTTGTAACCATCAACATGGAAGGATAATATATAATCCTATATTCATCTTTGACCTCTGAACTGAGGCATTAGGTAGACAAAAAATCAAAAGCAAGTTTCATGAAATCATCTATTGTTGTCATTTTTTGAAAACAGTATTGTTATCTTTTCTCATAGCAACATGAAAAGCAAACAAGGAAGATACTTTATAGAAATAATTAAGCTGGTGATGTTTTTCCTCCTTGAGGGTTTCGTATTCATAGAAATCTTGAGGATAAAGGTTTCATATTCTAAAACTGTTTTTTCAGAGACAGTAACATTTAAATGTTTTTATGGAAAGGTCAAGGCACCCTTTATACTTAGTACCAAGAAACCTAAATTGGACTTTTTGAATAAAAGGCATTCCTTTCAAAAACAAAAGTTCACATGATTGCTTTAACAGTATATCGCACAGTAGTAGGAACTATCAGTTAACTTGAATACAGGTCAATAGAAATGATCCAAACAGAAGCAGAGTTAAAAAATAGTAATAATTAAGCTAAATGAACATCAGTGACTTTGGCTGAAATTTTTTCCAAATTTGATGAAAAACATCAACTTAAAGATCCAAGAAGCTCAGAACACCCTAAACTAGAAAAATACAAAAGGGCTGGGCATGGTGGTTCATGCTTGTAATCCCAGTACTTTGGGAGGCTGAGGCAGGTGGATCACTTGAACTCAGGAGTTTAAGACCAACCGGACTGACATGGTGAAACCCTGTCTCTACCAAAAACTGCAAAAAATTAGCTGGCCATGCACCTGTGGTCCCAGCTACTTGCGAGGCTGAGGTTAGAGGATCGCCTGAACTGAGAGGTAGAGGTTGCAGTGAGCCTTGATTGCTGCACTGTACTCTGGCCTGGGCAACAGAGACCCCATCTCAAAAAAAAAAATAAAAAAAAATAAAAATAAAAAT
>NW_016803631.1:1019485-1032570 GCF_001698545.2 Rhinopithecus bieti | reverse complement strand
AAATAAATATATATATATATACACACACACACATATAGATATATAAGAAAACCACACTTAAGACTTTATAGTCAAACTACTAAAACTAACATACAAGAGAAAATCTTAAAAACAGTACAGAAACATACACACATACACAAATACAAGGGAACAATATGAATAATGAGTGATTTTTTCCATCAGAAATAATTGAAGCTAGAGACAACACAATGACATCTTTTAAGTGCTAGAGAAAAATAATTGTCAATCCAGAATTCTATATCTAGCAAAATATCATTCAAAATGAAAGTACATG
This sequence comes from Rhinopithecus bieti, assembly GCF_001698545.2. Classification (NCBI taxonomy): domain Eukaryota; kingdom Metazoa; phylum Chordata; class Mammalia; order Primates; family Cercopithecidae; genus Rhinopithecus; species Rhinopithecus bieti. The sequence continues at coordinate 1,032,275 of NW_016803631.1, read as the reverse complement.
AATTAGCAGATCTGTACTATAAGAAATAAAGAAATTTTTAAAGCAGATGAAAAAAAGATGGAAAATTAGGAATACAGGTAAGAATGAAAAGCACTGGAAATAATAAATATGTGGGTAAATATAAAAAGGTATTTTGTCTTTCCTTAAATTCTTTGTTACTTTTTCAGAAGTAACAATGTATTATGGAATTTATAACATGTGGAAGTAAAATGCATGACAACAGTAACACAAAGTATAGAAGAGAAGTATACAGAATTATACTGTTTTTGTAAACATAGGAGAAGTGATGTAAGAATAATTAAAGATAGACTGTAATGAATCTAACAAATAGATGCACATTATAGTCCCTAGAACAACCATTAAAGAAAATAAAACAGAGAGGTGTAGCTAAGAAGCCAAAGAGATGGTAAAATGGAATACTAAGTATATTTTATTTTCTCAAAAGACAGAAATGAATAACAGTAAAAAAAAAAAAAAAATAGAACTGAGGGGACAAATTGAAAACAATTAGAAAGATGATAGACGTAAACTTAACCCCATGAAAGATTATATTAAATGTAAATAGAGTAAACATTCCAAAAAAAGAAAAAGAGCTTCTGAGACAGGATTAAAAGCAACAAATACCAAAACAGTGTATATACTATTTATAAAAGATGCATGTTAATTATAGAAACATAAATAGGTTGAAAGTCAAAGAAGGGGAAAAGAATTCCATGAAAACACTAACACCAAGAAAGCTGATATGGCTATATTAATATTAGATGAAGTAGACTTCAAGGTAAGGAGATAGAGAAACAGTTCAAATTAATAAAATAAATGACCAGAACGATTTAAAAATCCTACATACTTGCATAAACCTAACAAGAAATATTCAAAATATATGAAGCAAAAACTGTCAAACCTAGAAATAAACAATGCTACCATCGTTGATGGAAACACATCGTTTCTCTTTAGTAACTGACAGAACAAATAGACAAAAATTGGTAAGGTTATAAAAAACTAAAGCAACTCTCTTTACCAAATTGATCTAATTACATACACACCTACACAATGCAATTGAAAATACAAATTATTTTCATGTAAACATGTAACATTCATAAGTATAGACTGGGTGATAAAACAAGTTATAATAAATTACAAATAATTTACATTAAGTAGAATACTGGCCACAAAAGGAATTAAATTAGGAATCAACAATATGTATAAAATTCCCTAATACTTGAAAATTAAGCAACACATCTCTAAATAGCTCATAGCTTAAAAAAGAAATCACAAAGGAAATTTTAAAATATTTTTGAACTCAGTGAAAGTACAAACACAACATATCAAAATTTATGAGATGCTACTGAAGCAGTACCTAGAGGAAAATTTAGAACATTAGATGCTATGTTAGATTTTTTAAAAATCTCAACTTCATGATCTAAAGCTCTTAGGACATTAAAAAGTAAGAGCAATGAAAACCACCCAATGTAAAGGAAATAATAATCATCAAAAATGAATGAAACAGAGCTCAAACCAGAGTAGATCAACAAAGCCCCAAAACAGTTCTTCAAAAATATTATATAAAACCCTAACAACACTGATCCAGAAAAAAGAAACAAAGTAATACCAGGAGTGGAAAAAAAAAGCATTACTATGGATTATACAAACATTAAAGATAATAAAGTAAGATTATTAACTCTATTCCCAGAAATTGACAATTTAGATGAAATTAAGAGATTCCTTGAAAGACAAAACTTACCAAATCTAACACCAAACACATTGGAAAGTATAAGTAACTCTTATCATGAGAATTTTTGAATTCAAAATTAAATACCCACAACGAAGAACACTACAAGCCCCAGATGGCTGCACTTGTTAACTCTATCAAACATTTAAGGAAGAAGTAACACCAATCTTATGCAAATTCTTCCAGGAAATATAAGAAGAAGGAAATCTTTCCAACTGTTTATCTGAAACCAGCACAATGTTGATAACTAAAACTTGACAAAGACCGTACAATAAAAGTACAAGTCAGTCTCATTTATGGAACTAGATGCAAAAATCAGAAATAAAATATTAGCAAATGGAAGACAAACATATAAAAGAAAGATAAAGCATCATAACCAAGGTGGATTTATCCCAGGAATGCAAGTTTAAAATTTGAAAATCAATGAATGTAAAATACTGATTAACATAATAAAGGAGAAAATAATACAGTCATCTCAATACATGTGAAAAGATTTGACAAAATTAGATATTTTAAAATAAAAATCCTTAACAAAACAAGAATAGAAGAATATTTCCTCAATAGAATAAATGCCACTAAGAAAATCTACAGCATCATTCTTGATTGTGAAATACTGAATTTTTTTTTTTAGAATCAGTAACCAGAAGAGGATGTTTACTATCATCACTTTTATTCAACATTGCAGTTGATAACCTAGTAAGGACAAAAAGCAAGATTAAAAAATTGTATGCCTAAAGATTAGAAAGAAAATTTAAAACTCTCTTTACTTGCCAATGGTATGATGGTGTAGGTAGAAGACCCAAAGGAAACTACAAAAATAATAAGTGAATTTAGCAAGATTGAAGAATGCATGTCAGTAGACAACAATTAATTATATTTCTATATAAATAACAGCAAACAATTTGGAAATGAACTTTAAAAAAATACCATGTACAGGATAGACTTCCAGCTGGCAGCCTGAGGAGTATCGTGGACCTATTCCTGAGTGGAAAAGGATAATTTGTGAAAGGTATTTTAAAAACAACCACGTAAAATCTCCGGAAATTGTCCTAAGGGCATATAGCAAATGAAGAAATATTTATTCAAGAAAATCTACTGAAACTTGGTAGAAACAATGAGAGTCTGTGGCACTTGAACCACAACTCACTTAATTCCTCTCCCCCTTCCAGGTTGCCAGCATTTCTCATCCCCTCCAACTCCAAGTTGAAGAGACCAAATTCCTGGGAAGTGTTACCAAGAGGTCAGAGGCTCCCTTCTGCCCATCCCCCACTCACAGGACAGAAGCTCTACCCCATGCATAGACCTCAGTACCATAAATACTGAGCCCCTGATTGCCCTTACCCCATCTTGCTCATAGGGCAGAAGTTTTATACTAGAAAAGATAAGCTGAGAAGACCAGAGGATACCACCTTTGCCCAGGGCCCAGACTAGTGGCTCGAAGGTTTTGCCCAGGAAAGAAACACAGTCTACCTGAATAGAGAGCTTCAAAGCCCTCCCCAAAGTGACTAGCCTTACATGAAACAGTGTGGGAAAGTTCAAGCCTAAGTGTGCTCTCAAAACCAATGGGAAATTTGGTGATAATGAAATGGGAGGAAGTAATTGATAGCACCTCTTAATTAGGGACAACAAACTATACCATATGTAAGCTAGTTCACCAGTGAGAACCAACAAAAGAGACTGCCAAGAAGAGCCCTCCTGGGATTTAAACCTCAAAGACTAGCCTCAAAAATGATCCCTTATCAAATTAAATTAGATCAGAATACTGTACAATGTATGTCCCAGGGTACTGTCAAAAATAATAGAACATCTCGTAGATGCTAAGCTTTAAAAACAATAAAATAATAGAGCAATTACCCAGCTGTGATTCGGCAGTGTAACAGCTGTATATGATATTAACAGAGGCAGACAGCTTAACAGAGAGATGAAGGAGATAGTCAGAGAACCCTGCTAAAATTACTGCCATCCCAGAGTGACTGTATATATACTGAATACTGTGCCTTCTGAGAAGCAACCTCAAAATCTTCACAATGCAGAGGAAATAAACCTCATGAAAATAGTCTAGCCAAGTCACTAAATAAATAAATAAGCAAACAGCAAAAACTGGAGGGGAGACAGAGGAATCAGTCATCAGTACCTGGAAGTGCTACAATATATTACCTAAAATATCCAGTTCTCAAAAAAATATCATGAGACTTGCAATGAAACAAACTGTGACTCATTCACAGGGAAAAAAAGGCAACAAGAATTTCCTGTGAGAACACCCAGATGTTGGATTGAACAGACCAAGACCTCAAAACCACCATTATAAATATGCTTAAAGAACTGAAAGACACTATGCTTAAAGAAGTAAAGGAAGCTATGATGACAATGTCTCATCAAATCAAGAACATAAATAAAGAAATAGAAGTTACAAAAGGAACCAAATGGAAATTCTGGAGTTGAAAGGTACAGTAAGTGAAAAGAAAAATTCAGTAGTGGGACTCAACAGTAGATTTGAACTAGCAAAAATAACAACAAGTAAACTTGAAAATAGATTGATAGAGACAGTGCATTCTGAAGGACAGAGAGAAAAAAAAGTGAAGAAAAATAAAGCCTCAGAGAAACATGGGACACAATTAAGGGCACCAACATATACATACTAGGATTAGCAGAAGGAAAGGAGAGACAGAGAAAGGAGAAAAACATGTGAAAAGATAATGACTGAAAACTTCCCAAATTTTATGAAAAGCATGAATCTACACATCTAAGAAGTTCAATAAACTCCAAGAAGATAAATAGAAAAATATCTACAACCAGATGCATCATAGTAAACACACTGAAACATTCTTCAAGGCAAAAACAAAAAGAAAATCTTGAAAGCAATAAGAGAAAAACGACTTGTCACATACATGGAACTCTTAACAAGATTAACAGCTCATTAGAAACAACGGAGGCCAGAAGGGAATGGGATGTAATATTCAAATTGGTCAAATGAAAAAACTGTCATTCAAGAAACTTATATCCAGAGGGGAACAACACACTGGGACCGGTTGTGGGGGCAGGGGGAGGGAGAGCATCAGGATAAATAACTAATGCATGTGGGGCTTAATGCCTAGGTGATGGATTGATAAGTGCAGCAAACCACCATGGCACATGTTTACCTATATAAGAAACCTGCATGTCCTGCACATGTATCCCAGAACTTAAAATAAAATTTTTTAAAAAACTTTATATCCAGCAAAAGTATTTTTCAAAAATTTAGCTGAAATAGACATTGTCAGGTAAACAAAAGCTGAGAGAATTTATTACTAGCAGAGCCACCTTACAAGAAATACTAAAGGAAGTTTTTCAGGCTGAAAGAAAGTGAACCTAGATTGTAACTTAAATCTACACAAAGGATCAAAGAGCATTGTTAAGGTAACCATGTAATTATGAAAGAATATAAATGCATATTTCTTCTCTCAGCTGATTTTTAAAGCAGTTTATAAAACAACATATGTATATATAATTGTTATTTGGGGATCTATAACATATAGAAATTAAATATGTTTGTCAATAACAGTACAAAGGAAGTGGGTGGGAGGAAAGTTGTGTTTGAGTAAACAGATTATTCCAGATAATAGCCTGGATTCACCAGAACAAATAAAGAGGACAAAAAATGGTAAAATGGTAAATCAGAAGGTTATAAATATATTCTTGTTCTTCTTTTTCTTAGCTTTTATAAAAGAAACAAAATTATATAAAGTAGTAATTATAATGTTTTATTGGTTTGTAAAATGTATAGATTTAATTTGTATACCAATAACAGCACATAGGAGAGAATACAGCTATTAAAAATGAACATTTCTGTATCTCACTGGAATTAAGTCAGTATACATCTGAAGTAGACTCCAATAAGATGTATACAGTAAGTTCTAATGTAATGATAAGTTTTTCCACTAGGAAAACTCCAGAAAATATGGTGAAAGATTAATTAAAGGAAAGAAATGCCACACAAGAAAATATTCACTTAATGCCAAACAAAGTAGTGAAAGAGGACTAGAGGATCAAAAAAAGACATGAGACAGAGAAAACCAAAAGGAAAATGACACGTGTAACCCAAATATATCAATAATATTAAATGTTAAGGGATTAAACAATCCAATCAAAAGGTATAGATTGTGAGACTGTTGTTTAAAAAAGTCAAGATCTGACTATATCCTGTCTATGAGAGAGATTTTAGATTTAAAGGTATAAATAGGTTGAAAATGAATGGAAAAAGATCTTATGAACAACAGCCATAAGAAAACTGGAATTACTATACTAATACCATTTGAAAAAATAGATTTTAAAGCAAGCAGAATGTCACTAGAATAAAAAGGGATCTTTTATAATGATAAAAGTGTCAATCAATCAAGATGATATAATTATAAACATGTGTGTCCCAAATAACAGAGTTACAAAATATGTGAAGCAATGCCTAACACAATCAAAAGATAAATTCAACAATAATTGTTGGAAATTTCAAAGTTCCACTTTTAAAATAGATACAATAACTAGACAGAAGATAAAAAAGAATGAGATGACTGGAAAATGCTATGTAGATACCAAAATCTCCAAAATATTGCAGAAAGAAACATTTAAAAAATTATTTAAATGGAGGGGAATATCAGGTTTACAGGTTGGAAGACTCAATTTTTAAAAGATCTTTATTCTACCAAATTAAGCTCTATGTTTATCATAGTCCTATAAAAAAAATCTAACAATTATTTGTAGAACTTGAGAAAGTGATTCTGAAATTTATATGGAAATACAAAGGATCTGGAATAACTAAAACACTCTTGGAAAAGAAGAACAAAATTGGAGAACTTCACTACCTGATTTCAAGATGTGCCTTGAAGCTACATTAATTATGATAGTGTGGTAATTGAAAAAAAGACAAACCAATCATTACAAAATAAAAAGTCCAGTAATAGATCCACACATGTATGGCCAATTTGTTTTAACAAAGGCACCAATAAAATCAATGAAGAAACTCTTTTAACAATAGTGGAACAACTAGGCAAACAAATAGGAGGAAAATGAACTTTAATCCCTACTTCATGTCACAACCAATCATTTTTAAAGTTCTAGAAGAAAACAAAGAATAACATCTTCATGACCATAGGTTTGGCACTGACTACTTAGACAGGAATCAAAAGAAATTACAATAAAATAATAAATTGTTCTTAAAGTAAATTAAATTTATGCTCATCAAAAGACACTATTAAGAGGCCAGTCGTGGGCCGGGCACAGTGACTCACGAGGCGGGCGGACCACGATATTACAGATCTTGAGGAGATCGAGACCACCTGGCTAACACGGTGAAACCCCGTCTATACTAAAAATACAAAAAATTAGCCCGGCGTGGTGGCGGGCGCCTGTAGTCCCAGCTACTCTACTCCAAAGGCTGAAGCAGGAGAATGGCGTGAACCCAGGAAACGGAGCTTGCAGTGAGCCGAGATCCCACCACTGTACTCCAGTCTGGGTGACAGAGCGAGACTCCACCTCAAAAAAAAAAAAAAAGGGCCAGGCATGGTGGTTTATGCCTGTAATCCTAGCTCCTTGGGAGACCAAGGCCGGTGGATCACTGGAGATCAGGAGTTGGAGACCAGCCTGGCCAACATGGTGAAACCATGTCTCCACTAAAAATACCAAAATTAGCCAGGCACTGTGGCCCGCACCTGTAATCCCAGCTACTTGGGAGGCTGAAGCAGGAGAATCACTTGTACCCGGGAGGTGAAGGTTGCAGTGAGCCAAGATTGCCCCGCTGCACTCCAGCCTGGGCAACAGAGCAAGACTCTGTCTCAAAAAAAAAGAAAAACACCATTAAGCAAATTAAAAGATAAATCACATACTGAAAGAAAATATTCACAATGCCTATTTTGACTAATATTTCTTACCTAAAATATATGAAGAATTCTTACTACTACATAACACAAATGTAAGCAGTCCAACATAAAGAATAAGCCGAAGAGTTGAATAGGATCATGAAGATATATGATTAGCCAATAAGCACATGAAAATGTTCCAACTATCAATAGTCATCAGAGAAATTTAAAATCATAATAATATACTACTATGACCAGAAGAACTAAGATTTTAAGAGACTGTATTACCTAGTGTTGGTGGAGATATTGAGCAATTGGAACTCCCGTAAGTTGCTAGGGAGAATGCAAAATGACCAGCCCCTGTCATAGCATAATGGAAAGATTATGGAAATCTTTAAAGGAAAAACAAAAACAAATCAAAGATTTTCACATATAGATATTTATTGTAGCATTATTTAGTATAGTAAAGATTGGAAAATCCAAATGTTTCACAATGGAGGAATGTTAAAAGTATGGTATGTCTTTATAATGATTTGATAAAATGTTTTAAATGGTGGAATTGTTTATGAAATAAATGTTATTTAGAGAAATCAGAATATGAAACTGTCTTTGTTGGATTAAAAATCATCATGGAAGGGGCCAGGCATGATGGCTCACACCTGTAATCCCAACACTTTGGGAGGCTGAGGCAGGCAGATCACTTGAGGTCAGGAGTTTGAGACCAGCCTGGCCAATATGGTGAAACCCTGTCTTTACTAAAAACATAAAAATTAGCTGGGTTTGATGGCACACACCTGTAATCCCAGCTACTTGAGAGGTGGAGGTTGCAGTGAGCTGAGATCGCACCAGTGCATTCCAGCCTGGGCTACAGAGTGAGACTCTGTTTCAAAAAAAAAAAAAAAGGAAGGAAGAAAAAAGCCAAAGTTATGAAGTTATGATGAAATTGTGTAGTTTTTAATCCCCTCCATCACTTTTCTGTATCTTCCAAGTTTTCTAGAGGGACAAAGCATTACTTCTATAGTCCAAAAAATGTTTATTTTTAAATAATGATTGCTTTGAATAACTATATAGTATTTAATGATAACTATAAAATTATTTGCTTTAGGGTTTTGACACATTGTAAATTGGCACATGGAAGTAGTTTTACTATTATTGTTAGATCCATATTCAGTTCAGTTCCTACCTTCATCAGGAAAGTAGGTGAATTCAGAAGGAGCTAGGGAAAATGACAGAATCAATAGACAGTACAGAAATAGAAATGATGCTGTTTTCCAGACAAATGAGCTTAGCTCTTTAACCACCAAATTTTGTATTTTAAAATTTTGATGAAACTCTTTCTAACATATACATCATACTTTCTTACTTACTAACTATATTATAGTGACCAAATCCCATCCTACCTCCTAGCTGTTTAACTTTGGAGAATTGATGTAATAACCTTTCGTCCTTGTTTTCTTATCTGTATGATGGGGTTAATATTATAACCCCTCTCATTGTATTGGTAGGTGTGAAAAGGATAATTTATATAAAGTATTTAGCAGAGGATTGGGTACAAAATAATAGATATCACTTTCTGTTATTACTATTACTACAAAGAACATGTGGCACAGTAGCCATTCAATAGATTTGATTCACTGACTCAACTTAGAGTAATGTCTTTAAAGCCTTTCAGAGATCTGTAAAACACCTACCTCTGTTAAATGGTCCCAGATCACTCACTCACTAGTCATTATAGTTCCTTTCTCTGCCCTTTCTTTCACTGTTGTTCCACGTTACTTTTCTTAATGTTTCTAGTTCTAGCAGCCTCCTCCTCTTTATAACTTGCAGTTTCTAATTTGCTGTCAGATAGCAAAGCCTGTTTAAGTCAGTACACTTCCAAGGAGTGCCTGGAAAACTCTCATAGCAACTCTGTGGATTAACATTTATTGCTTATTTAGTCAAACTTTTTCCTATCTAATTTGTATATCTAGGGTTAAGACTGTGTTCAACATAGTTTAGTTTGATGAATATCTATTTCCAGATTAATGGTAACATTTATATCAGCAAATATTATGTGTACTATGATTATAAACAAATTTAAAATTGGATGAGCATTAAATTGAAAGTCTTGAAAATAATGTTCAATGAAGTAAGAAATAGAGCAAACAATAAGCTTTGGAGTTGGTATTCAATGCTCTATAAGCAATTGAAATATGAGTGCAGAATAATATGGTATTAATGGTAATAATATGGTATGTAAAAATCTGAGTTATGTGTCCTTTTCAAGCTCTGTTATTGACTTCTCTGACTTTGAATAAATAGCTTAAACTTTTTAAGTTACAGTTTCTCACTTATAAAACACAAGAGTTGGGCTAGGTTGTCACAAGGCACCTTTCAGTTTCAAAATTCTGGGGTTTTTTGGACCTACCGCAAGCTTATTGTTATAAATTGTATAAAGAAGAGGGTGATGGGAAAGAATAGGAACAAAGATTATTTCGGTCATTGAAAATAGCTCTCAAATGTTTCTGAGCATGGAGACAGATTAAAATAGAAACTATGAATATTTATTTCACAAAAGAAAGTCTGTGAGATTTTATAACAAAGATAGAAAAACCATAGTGAAGAACATTTTACAAATACTATATAAATACAGATTGGCAAGTACAGAGAATTATAAAATGTTTATTAATCTGTTGTGTCTATTGTTGCATTTGTCAGAAAAGTGGCAGAATAAAATTAAGAAATATGAGAAAGAGAAAATATAGTGCTTATTATAAGGAATTTGATACTATTGAACAAAACACAGTATGTAATATACAATACTACATTTTTATAAATAAATATAAAACTTAGAATTCGTAGCAGTTTTTAAAGATCTTTTAAAAGCCAATAATCATATCTCCTGAGAGGATATTTGATTAGGTATTGTTACCCCTTCTAATTCTTATTATTTATGATCTATTTTCAGATAAAATTGGGTCATTTACTAAAGTAACTATTTCTTATAAAAATAGTAAAAAAGGGATTTTATATGTTTGTGCCATCCATGTTTAAATACTCTTGTGTGTCGATCAGTTACTGCTCCTTATTTTTTCCTGTATCATTTGTTTAAACAAATTTTCAAAATAGGCCAGACATGTTGGCTCACACCTGTAATCCCAACACTTTGGGTAGCTGAGGTGGGAGTATTGCTTGAGCCCAGGAGTTCAAGATGAGCCTGGGCAACATACTGAGACCCTATCTCTATAAAGAGAAAAAAAATTAATAAAAATATTTTTAAAATTCAGAATAATTGACATAACTTGGACATGGTAAAGTAGTTTTCACATGGAAAAAAAAAGCCTTTTAAACTTGTAGGAATTAAGAAATTAGAATAACCTACAAAAGACTAGGAAAATTTATCTCATTTTTTTTCATTGTATTTTCAGGTTTAACTGAACTGAATGACAGTCCAGTTCCTCTAGAACTTGAGCGCTGCAAGTCTCCTACCTCAGGTAAACATGAGTGGTATTTTTCAAGCTTCTGGTAGTTCACTGGAGTAATCTATTGCTTTATTTTCATGATCTTTATAATGTGAAATTTATAATTTTAGTAATTAGGTGTAATTCCATTCATTAAATTTACTGTAAGCAAATTTGATTCCAAATATAAAATATGAATAAATGTCTTTTAAAACACTTTTATCTCAAAATAAAATTAAGATCAGAAGTATAAGTGCAACACTTTAAAAGACATTTTAAAGGAAAGTTATTTTGCAGATACATTAATAATGCTTACCAAGTATCAAATAAAAATTGGTAATATACAGAAACTGGTCATCCTCTGGCCAGAGCTGAATTAGTGGGAAATATACAGTATACATGCAGGAGCAAATGATACCATTCCTCTGGACCACAGTTTGGAAACATGTATATTCATTGACAAAGAAAAATGATAATAGAATATGATATGAAGCAAAACATCAAGACAAAGTGTGTACCCATTAAAATATATTTAAAATGTGAGAATAAGATTCCTAGGGATATATCTTTAAGGTACTGTGTGTCAAAAAAAAAAAGTTAATAGTTATTTTGGGTGGTGGGATTATGACTGGTTTGCCTGATTTTTTTAATTTTATGTATTTGATAATTCTGATTTTTCTATAATGTATATATAGTTTTGTGTAAGTTTCTAAACACCAAAATAATTAGGTTTGTCTTTACTGAATGACAGATCTGTTCTTACAGACAAGAAATTGTAGTTCATTTTATTTTATTATTTTTTATTATTTTATACTTTAAGTTCTAGGGTACATGTGCACAATGTGCAGGTTTGTTACATATGTATACATGTGCCATGTTGGTGTGCTGCACCCATTAACTCGTCATTTACGTTAGGCGTATCTCCTAATGCTATCCCTCGTCCATCCCCCAACCCAAGACAGGCCCCGGTGTGTGATGTTCGCCTTCCTGTGTCCAAGTGTTCTCATTGTTCAGTTCCCACCTATGAGTGAGAGCAGGCAGCATTTGGGTTTTTGTCCTTGTGATAGTTTGCTGAGAATGATGGTTTCCAGCTTCATCCATGTCCCTACAAAGGACTTGAACTCTTCCTTTTTCATGGCAGCATAATATTCCATGGTGTATATGTGCCACAATTTGTTAACCCAGTCAATCATTGATGGACATTTGGGTTGGTTCCAAGTCTTTGCTAGTGAATAGTACCACAATAAACCTACGTGTGCATGTGTCTTTATAGTAGCATGATTTATAATCTTTTGGGTCTATACTCAGTAATGGGATGACTGGGTCAAATGGTATTTCTAGTTCTAGATCCTTGAGGAATCACCACACTGTCTTCCACAGTGGTTGAACCAGTTTACACTCCCACCAACAGTGTAAAAGTGTTCCTATCTCTCCATATCCTCTCCAGCACCTGTTGTTTCCTGACTTTTAATGATCGCCATTCTAACTGGGGTGAGATGGTATATCATTGTGGTTTTGATTTGCATTTCTCTGATGGCAAGTGATGATGAGCATTTTTTCATGTGTCTGTTGGCTGCATAGAAGTCTTCTTTTGAGAAGTGTCTGTTCATATCCTTCACCCACTTTTTGATGGGGTTGTTTTTTTTTCTTCTTCTAAATTTGTTTATTTGTAGATTCTGGATATTAGCCCTTTGATGAGTAGATTGCAAAAATTTTCTCCCATTCTGTAGGTTGCCTGTTCACTCTGATGGTAGTTTCTTTTGCTGTGCAGAAGCTCTTTAGTTTAATTAGAT
>NW_016803631.1:1012841-1017147 GCF_001698545.2 Rhinopithecus bieti | reverse complement strand
GTAGATCTTCCTCCATCCCTTTATTTTGAGCCTATGTGTGTCTCTCTATGTGAAATGGGTCTCCTGAATACTGCACACTGATGAGTCTTGACTCTTTATCCAATTTGCCAGTCTGTGTCTTTTAATTGGGGCATTTAGCCCATTTACGTTTAAGGTTAATATTGTTATGTGTGAATTTGATCCTGTCATTATGTTGTTAACTGATTATTTTGCTCGTTAGTTGATAAAGTTTCTTCCTAGCATCAATGGTCTTTACAATTTGGCATGTTTTTGTAGTGGCTGGTACTGCTTGTTCCTTTCCATGTTTAGTGCTTCCTTCAGGAGCTCTTGTAAGGCAGGCCTGGTGGTGACAAAATCTCTAAGCATTTGCTTGTCTGTAAAGGATTTTATTTCTCCTTCACTTAGGAAGCTTAGTTTGGCTGGATATTAAATTCTGGGTTTAAAATTCTTTTCTTTAAGAATGTTGAATATTGGCTCCCACTCTCTTCTGGCTTATAGAGTCTATGCTGAGAGATCTGCTGTTGGTCTGATGGGCTTCCCTTTGTGTGTAACCCGACCTTTCTCTCTGGCTGCCCTTAACATTTTTCCTTCATTTCAACTTTGGTGAATCTGACAATTACGTGTCTTGGAGTTGCTCTTCTCGAGGAGTATCTTTGTGGTGTTCTCTGTATTTCCTGAATTTGAATGTTGGCCTGCCTTGCTAGGTTGGGGAAGTTCTCCTGGATAATACCCCGCAGAGTGTTTTCCAGCTTGGTTCCATTCTCCCCATCACTTTTACGTACACCAAACAGACGTAGATTTGGTCTTTTCACATAGTCCCATATTTCTTGGAGGTTTGTTCATTTCTTTTTACTCTTTTTTCTCTAAACTTCTCTTCTCACTTCATTTCATTCATTTGATCTTCAATCACTGATACCCTTTCTTCCAGTTGATCGAATAGGCTACTGAAGCTTGTGCATTCATCACATAGTTCTTGTGCCATGGTTTTCAGCTCCATCAGGTGAATTAAGGACTTCTCTACACTGGTTATTCTAGTTAGCCATTCGTCTAATCTTTTTTCAAGGTTTTTGGTTTCTTTGCGATGGATTCGAACTTCCTCCTTTAGCTCAGAGAAGTTTAATCTTCTGAAGCCTTCTTCTCTCAACTTGTCAAAGTCATTCTCCGTCCAGCTTTGTTCCATTGCTGGTGAGGAGCTGCATTCCTTTGGAGGGAGAGAGGTGCTCTGATTTTTAGAATTTTCAGCCTTTCTTCTCTGTTTATTCCCCATCTTTGTGGTTTTATCTACCTTTGATCTTTGATGATAGTGATGTACAGATGGGGTTTTGGTGTGGATGTCCTTTCTGTTTGTTAGTTTTCCTTCTAACAGTCAGGACCCTCAGCTGCAGGTCTGTTGGAGTTTGCTGGAGGTCCACTCCAGACCCTGTTTGCCTGTGTATCAGCAGCAGCGGCTGCAGAACAGTGAATATTGCTAAACAGCAAATGTTGCTGCCTGATCGTTCCTCTGGAAGCTTCATCTCAGAGGGGTACCCAGCTGTGTGAGGTGTCAGTCTGCCCCTACTTGGGGGTGCCTCCCAGTTAGGCTACCCTGTGGTCAGGGAGCCACTTGAGGAGGCAGTCTGTCCGTTCTCAGATCTCAAACTCCATACTGGGAGAACAACTACTGTCTTCAAAGCTGTCAGACAGGGACAGTTAAGTCTGCAGAGGTTTCTGCTGCCTTTTGTTCAGCTATGCCCTGCCCCCAGAGGTGGAGTCTACAGAGGCAGGCAGGCCTCCTTGAGCTGCAGTGGGCTCCACTCAGTTCAAGCTTCCCGGCTGCTTTGTTTACCTACTCAAGCCTCAGCAATGGCAGGTGCCCCTCCCCAGCCTCACTGCCACCTTGCAGTTCAATCTCTGACTGCTGTGCTAGCAATGAGCAAGGCTCCATGGGCGTGGGACCCTCCAAGTCAGGCACAGGATACAATCTCCTGTTGTGCCGTTTGCTAAGACCATTGGGAAAGTGCAGTATTAGGGTGGGGGTGACCCAATTTTCCAGGTGCCATCTGTCACAGCTTCCCTTGGCTAGGAAAGGGAATTCCCTGACCCTTTGTGCTTCCCGGGTGAGGTGATGCCTTGCCTTGATCCAGCTCATGCTTGGTGGGCTGCACCCACTGTCCTACACCCACTGTCCAACAAGCCCCGGTGAGATGAACCCAGTACCTCAGTTGGAAATGCAGAAATTGCCCATCTTCTGCATCGCTCATGCTGGGAGCTCTAGACTGTTCCTATTCAGTCATCTTGGAACTGCCCCTCAATTCATTTTTATTTACATTATTTTAATTTGAACTTTATACAAATTTACAGAAGTTTAATAATGCCATTATAAAGCAGTGAATTTGGACTTGTAGAAATTCATTTAGAATTGCAGCATTTCTTCAATTTATTCCATCCCTGAAAAGTTGTTAGTTCTTTATTCTTATTCTTCAGGAATCTAGGCAATGTATAATCTAGTTATATCCTATGTACATTTCTCTTTTAGTCATATATTTTTAATCCTTATTTTATTGGTCTTATTGTAAAGATTGTCTCATATGTTTATTCTTCCTTTTGCCTTCACATTGACACCAGCCAAATTTAGGTATTTATTGCCCCATACCTATGGTGTCATACAAATATTCTAGTAGGTGTCTATATTTTCTCTCTGCACCTTTTATGATTAATTTTCCATGTCATGTTGTAAAATTAATATTATTAAAATATTACATTGATCATATTTTCCCATGATTGTAAATCTTCAATATAAAATATAATTCAATATCTTATATCAAATTTACATACCTAACTTCAAATTTTGTTATAGCTGGCTAGGCACAGTGGCTCATGCCTGTAATCCCAGCACTTTGGGAGGCCAAGGAGGGAGGATCACTTGAGGCCATGAGTTTGAAGACTAGCCTAGGCAACATAGTGATATCCCATCTCATTAAACATAATAATAATAATAATTTTTAAAAGTTTTTAAAAGATCATTGTAGCTGTTCTACCTTTTGGTATTTTCATATAACTTTTATAAAGAATTTGTCAGTTCACATACAAACATGCTTAGATTTTTATTATGATTTCACTGGATCTATAGATCAACTGGGCAGAATTAACATATTCAACAATATTGAATTTTTCATTCACTATCTCTCTATGTGTGTCTACTTTCTTTTGGTAATATTTTTGGGGTTTTTGGTAGAGATCTTGCACATCTTTCATTAAATTTATTCCTTTGCGTTTGTTTTTTTTTTCTATTATTATTATTTTTATGTCTTTTTCTAATTATTTGTAGTTAGAATATGAAAATACACCTAATATTTGTATATCGAGCATGCATCCAGGAAATTTGCTAAATCTATTTCTTAATTCTTATAGTTTGTAAAATTCTTTTGGATTATCTACATATCCAGGTATGTCCCTTGTGAAAATGAAACTTCCATTTTCTCCTTCTAAAGGAAAAAATTGTCTAGGGCCTTCCATACAATGTTGAATAGATGTGATGTAAGTAGACATTTTTTCTTGTTCCCAGTCTCATTGATAAGGCTTTCAGTAATTCATAATGAATTAATATAATTGTTGTCCATTTTTGGTAGATATGCTGCTTTTAGCCCTTTGCCTATGATGTTTCTTCTTTTGTTAATGTTATAGCAGGTTTAGTAATACCACCACAACGCACAATGACCACACTTTTTTTTTATACTTTTTTTATTTTTTATTTTTTATTTTTTTTGATTATTATACTTTAAGTTCTAGGGTACATGTGCACAACGTGCAGGTTTGTTACGTATGTATGCATGTGCCATGTTGGAGTGCTGTACCCATTAACTTGTCATTTACATTAGGTATATCTCCTAATGCAATCCCTCCCCACTGTCCCCACCCCACAATAGGCCCCGGTGTGTGATGTTCCCCTTCCTGGGTCCAAGTGATCTCATTGTTCAGTTCCCACCTATGAGTGAGAACATGCTGTGTTTGGTTTTCTGTTCTTTCGATAGTTTGCTGAGAATGATGGTTTCCAGCTGCACCCATGTCCCTACAAAGGACACAAACTCATCCTTTTTTATGGCTGTATAGTATTCCATGGTGTATATGTGCCACATTTTCTTAATCCAGTCTGTCACTGATGGACATTTGGGTTGATTCCAAGTCTTTGCTATTGTGAATAGTGCCGCAATAAACATACGTGTGCATGTGTCTTTATAGCAGCATGATTTATAATCCTTTGGGTATATATCCAGTAATGGGATGGCTGGGTCATATGGTATTTCTAGTTCTAGATCCTTGAGGAATC
>NW_016803631.1:1001067-1009431 GCF_001698545.2 Rhinopithecus bieti | reverse complement strand
GATGAGGTTTTTGTGTGGGTGTCCTTTCTGTTTGTTAGTTTTCCTTCTAACAGTCAGGACCCTCAGCTGTAGGTCTGTTGGAGTTTGCTTGAGGTCCACTCCAGACCTGTTTGCCTGGGTATCAGCAGCAGAGGCTGCGGAAGATAGAATATTGCTGAACAGCGAGTGTTGCTGTCTGATTCTTACTCTGGAAGCTTCGTCTCAGGGGTGTACCCTGCCATGTGAGGTGTGAGTTGTCAGTCTGCACCTAGTGGGGGATGTCCCCCAGTTAGGCTACTCAGGGGTCAGGGACCCACTTGAGCAGGCATTCTGTCCATTCTCAGATCTCAGGCTCCGTGCTGGGAGATCCACTGCTCTCTTCAAAGCTGTCGGACAGGGGCATATACCTCTGCGGAGTTTTCTGCTGCTTTTTGTTTAGCTATGTCCGGTCCCCAGAGGAGGAGTCTACAGAGGCAGGCCAGCCTCCTTGAGCTGTGGTGGGCTCCACCCAATTCGAGCTTCCCTGCAGCTTTGTTTACCTACTTAAGCCTCAGCAATGGCAGGTGCCCCTCCCCCAGCCTTGCTGCCACCTTGCAATTAGATCTCAGACTGCTGTGCTAGCAATGAGGGAGGCTCCGTGGGCGTGGGACCCTCTGGGCCAGGTGTGGGATATAATCTCCTGGTGTGCTGCTTGCTAAGACCCTTGGTAAAGCTCAGTATTAGGGTGGGAGTTACCTGATTTTCCAGGTGTTGTGTGTCTCAATTTCCTTTGACTAAGAAAAGGAATTCCCTTCCCCCTTTTGCTTCCCAGGTGAGGCGATGCCTCACCCTGCTTCAGCTCTCACTGGTCGGGCTGCACCCACAGACCAGCACCAACTGTCCAACATGCCCCAGTGAGATGAACCCAGTACCTCAGTTGAAAATGCAGAAATCACCCGTCTTCTGTTTCGCTCACACTGGGAGCTGGAGGCTGGAGTTCCTATTCAGCCATCTTGGGCACGCCCTCCTCCATATGTATTATCTTTAATCCTTACAACATCTATGTAATACTAGTATTTTTCTTATTTCATATGAATGGAGAAATTATGGCTAAGAAAAGATTATATAGCTTTCCCAAGGTCACTGTGCTAGTAATGACTTCGTCTGAACCCAAGTCTTCAGACTTCAAGGTCCTCTGATTATTTGGTCCAAATTATTTGGCCTCCTATTCTGTATACTAAAAAAAAAAAAAATTGGATTGAAAAACTCAGTTATCACTGTAAGTTTATAATTCAAAATAGACATTAACCTTAACGGAAATGAAGTTTTATAATCATTGAACAAGTATATGACATTAATAGTCATGGACTCATTAACATTGTCCAAATAGAAATATATTGCATATTTTAAAATGAAAGTAGTGTCACAACATTAAACATTGTCATGCTGGAGCAAATTCTAATAAAAAATACCTCTTTGCCCAGTTTTATCTTAACCACACCTTGGGAAAAAAGGGGAAAATTGCAACAAAATTAGAGATATGTAGGCTTTTCATGGCTCTACCATAGCGTGGTGACCCCAGAATGCATGCTTTTTTTTTGTTTTTACCTTTGTCTATATGCATACGAGGTGTTTTTATCTTATCTTAATTTCTGGCTTAGGGAAAGATAAAGACAAATGAAATTTGTTTCTGTATTCCAACCAGTCAATTAATCAGTAAATAGATAAATTCATAAGTACATAAACTAAAAACATTTTAATCCAAGCAACTTTTATGTTAATTTAATGTTGTGTTTATTTATTTCAGAGAATATATCCAGACCATACAGGTCCTATCTTCTGTATCAAGGAGATTATGTTGCTTAGTGGAAATAGCATAGCTTTGAAGTCAATTTTGGAGAAAAATTTGACCTTACCCTGTCACTTTCTACAGTTATAACTTTAGCAAGTTTCTTATACTTAATTGTGTGCCAGTGGTCAGAACATAGATGCTCAATAATATATGGTAGTGATTATTACAAAAACAATGGTGAATATCCATGGCCTAAAGAGACTCAGCTTGGTCCCTTTGACCATTCTGAACTTCCAATTATTCGTTGTAGCTTAAACATAACAAAAGTAGAAATTCTTCACTGGAAATCAAAAAGTAAATTCTGTCATTTCAAAGCAAGAAGCAACTAATCAGAAGCTTTGAATTAGAAACTTCTAACCTATCTCTTTGTGATATCTCCCATTAAAGTAGTAGCCATATGCAGACTTTAATTCAGCATTTAATCTGTTCCTAAAATTTAATTCAGATGTAGAACCAATGATATGACTGAGACTTATTTGTAGCCAATACAACATCCTTATGATGAACTGGGCTGCACTATCCATTGACTTTGAATTGAAATAGGAGTCAGCAGAAAGGCATATGAATATATAGATGACTGAAGAAAGATGATACAGTCAAGACACATGAAACCCCCTAGACAAAACCATATTGTAATGCCTGCAATTCTATTTTTATTTGAGGATAAGCATAAAACCTCATTCTCACATAAGCTACGGTAAGCCACCAGACTATTGATTACTCTGCTGCAATACTATAATTGAACATAAATTTGGAAAGAATGAGTCTAGGAGTAAAGATGAATACTTTCGCAAAGGTTTATAATCTGCTGCTGTTGTGAGGGTAGGCCATCATCTGATCTTTAGGCCAGAATTTATAGATGACTATTATTGTGTATTTTGCCGTCAGTGGATCCTTTTGCTCATTTTCATAATTTTTAGTCTCTCATGCTATACCACTTAACAATTACTAGGTAATTCAGAAGTTGATAGATGTAATTAGGTAAGTGATTAACCCAATCTGTGGGGATGCTTTCCTATATATTTTGTTTCTTTTTTCAGTCATATTTATTAAAGTACAATTTATGTAAAATAACATTCACATTTTAGTGTATAATTCTACAGATTTTCTTTCTTTTGTTTTTGATTTTGTTTCTATTTTCAAAAAGTATGCTACAGCATGTTAAAGTAACACAAATTTCCTGACAGTTTGCTCAGAATCTAACAAGACTGTGGGCATAAGAAATCAAATTGTTATAATTTTAACACTTGCTGTGGAAGCAAGCAACCCCATTATTTCAGAGAAAATAAATAAGCCCATTATAATTCATGTTTGTTAGGACATACTATTGTGCAGAGGAAACAACAGTATTATATACAATTGGAGGCATTATCAAGTGTACTGTTTAATGCTAGGTACTAGATTTTCTTTTTCTTTCTTTTTTTTTTTTTTTTTAAGACGGAGTCTCCCTCTGTTGCCCAGGCTGGCGTGCAGTGGCCCAAGCTCTGCTCACTGCAAGCTCTGCCTCCCGGGTTCATGCCATTCTCCCACCTCAGCCTTCTGAGTAGCTGGAACTACAGGCACCTGCCACCACGCCCAGCTAATTTTTTTTTATATATATATTTTTAGTAGAGACGGGGTTTCACCATGTTAGCCAGGATGGTCTCGATCTCTTGACCTCATGATCCACCCGCCTCAGCCTCCCAAAGTGCTGGGATTACAGGCGTGAGCCACTGCGCCCGGCCGCTAGGCACTAGATTTTCAGTAGAACATGTTGCCCGGATAAATTATTTCTGACATAGAATACTATAGAATGACAATCTTTTCTTGCCAACTAATTTTAATAATGAAAATAATAGCTAATATTGAATGCTTGCCATATACCATACACCATGCTAAGGGCTTTACACACATTCCTTTCATTAATCCTGACAAGATTCTTGTGAAGTACAGACTATTATTATCCTTATTTTACAGAAGAAGGGAAGCATCAATCTTTCTGAAATTAAATAACTATTAGCCCAGGGCAGATGGTTGAGTCATGATTTGAATCCATGCCATTTGTGTTCTTAAAGACTAGGCTTCACGGCCGGGCGCAGTGGCTCACACTTGTAATCTCAGCACTTTGGGAGGCCAAGGCGGGTAGATCACCTGAGGTCAGGAGTTCAAGACCAGCCTGACCAACATAGTGAAACCCATCTCTACTAAAAATATAAAAAATTAGCCGGGCATGGTGGCATGCACCTGTAATCTCAGCTACTCAGGAGGCTGAGGCAGGAGAATCGCTTGAACCCAGGAGGCAGAGGTTGCAGTGAGCTGAGATCACGCCACCGCACTCCAGCATGGGTGACAGAGCAAGACTTCGTCTAAAAAGAAAAAAAAGAAAGAAAACTAGACTTCACTTCATAAATGCCAGGAAACCTACCATGGAGAAAAACAAGAGTGTCTGTGTGGAGCTGTACAAAGGGAAAAAAATGCATCTAACCTCTCCTATTCCTTGTAACTACCACCTTCTATTCCTAATTAGAAAATGGAAGATAAAAAATATGATGAAAAATTTTAATTACTCAAAAAAAGAACTAATCATAATCAGCTTAAAAAGCTCAGTTTTATATATATAAAACATATATATACAACATATATATAAAACATATATATAATGTACATTTGTATTTGTATGCACATATATGTCTAATTCAACAACTAAGAACAATATGGCTTCTCTTATATGGACAAGCTGAGCTGCACTTCAGGAAGTACTTCTTGTGTACCCTTCTTATCCTGGGTAAAAGTCCTGTGGGTTGCTTAATACTCATGAAGACTTAAAAGATTGCTTTTTGAAATGCCATCTGTCATCTTGATGTCAGTATAACCTGCAATGCTTCTTAAAATACAAATTCCTGCTGACCTAAGGGTACCTGGAGGTGTCCACTAAGTCTCTCCTGGTGCTTTAAGATCTGGCATGTGTGAGCAAGAACCAGTTAATTACTCTTTATTGGCCCAGAGGTTAGAACTGAGACAATAAATGGTAAAGAAAAGTAGTTTGAGCTTGAATAGCAGGAAATTTTGCAGCAATTATAGCAATCCCAAATTAGAATGTTTTTAATACTTTTGGAGGTTCTATCATGGAAATACTCAAACAGATAGAATGTGAAGAATGTAGTAGGGGCCAGGAGGGTGGCTTACGCCTATAATCTCAGTGCTTTGGGAGGCTGATGCAGGGGGATTGCTTGAGGTCAGGAGTTCTAGACCACCCTGACCAACATGGTGAAACCTCATCTCTACTAAAAACACAAAAATTAGCCGGGTATGGTGGCAGGCGCCTATAATCTACCTACTTGGGAAGCCGAGGCAGGAGAATCGCTTGAACCCAGGAGGAGGAGGTTGCAGTGAGCCGAGATCGTACCACTGCACTCCAGCCTGGGTGGCACAGCAAGACTCCATCTCAAAAAATAAAGAAAATGTTGTAGGATAAATACTTGTGTTGAGTAGGATATTGCACTTGATGATCTCTAAAATTCCTTTGACCCAGGATTCTTCAGCTTTCTTCCCTGTATAATGTGCTAATTCAGTGAGTAGTAAGGTTTCGATTTTCTTATTCCCCTTTAACTAATAATACAAAATGATAGTGATGCATATGCATTAACTTAAATAACAGTAAAAATGAAGAAATTTGGAGAGTTATATTCCCATAAGCATATTGCATAGATTAATAGGTATTCGTTTTCTTTCTATGCATTTCCAAGACTACTTGCCTCTTACTCTCTCTTACCTTCTGCATCTAATAACCCAAATTTCTCAAATGTTATTGTGTAACATATTCTCTAATACTTGAATGCACGTATTTTCTCAGCCCACTAGGCCCTTTTTAGAATAACTGTTCACCCCTACTCTCTGACTATACTGTTCAACATTCATTCAGCAAACACTGTATAACTATTCTGCCAATACTTTTCTAGATATTGGGAATATAGTCCCTATCTTTGGAGAACTCAGAGTTTCAGGATGTTGGTGGATAACAGAGTAAAAATATCAAGTATAATAAAATGTGTTAAGTGTAACAAAAGAGATGTGCATGGGTTCTGTGGAAGTTAAAAGAACCAAATACAGCCTTAAATTTGAAGCTACCTGCAGAAAGGAAGTGATTTTTGAGCTGCCTTGAGGATGTCTAGGAGTTTTACTAGTTGAGCAGCTGAGAAGTACGATCATTCTCTGAACAAACAACAGAGGCCTATTATTAACACTGTTACTGAGGAAGCTCCCTAATTAACCCCCAATCTGGTCATTCCTTTTCTTTCTTTCAGTTAATACAATTGAAGATGTTATCTGTGAGGGGGCCTCAGTTTTCAGGTGGGAAGTCGTCTACAAAAAGTCAGAAAGGTAGACAGTAAGCTGGAAGTGGGGAAGGGAATCTCAAAAAGTGGAGCAGATTTGAGAGCCACAGTAGTCAGATACTATTAGGTTGGTGCAAAATTACTTGCGCTTTTGCCATTACTTTTAATTATATTATTATAAATCAAGTTATCTAAAAAGTCTTTATAAACTAAGAAAGCTCCTGTAATTTATTTGAAAACTTCCCCCTTATTTATTTGCTAATGGAATTTTACATTAGGCACTTTATAAAACATTTATTTTATTTGCCATTAAAAGCAGTGGCAAAAACCGCAATTAATTTTGCACCAATCAATAGAAACCAGCTGAATTTTCCATCAGAAAGAATAGTGGGGAGTAGGAAGACACCTGTCATTGTAGTCATTGTTCAGCTATAAATCTGAGCTTGCTGATACTAGGCAGAGACTATTCTCTTTTTGCAAAAGTCTTTGTATTTATTTGGAGGTAATTAATACTATTACATATAGATATATTGAAGACCTTACTTTAAAACAAGGCAGAAACAATGAAGAAAATAAACTAAGAAACAAATCCTTATATTATAATGAATCAGTTCCTGTTAAAAAATTAAATGAAAGATTATTTTAAATAATAAATGCCCCACCCCCTCAGTCTATCTAAATTATTAATCAATTGACAAAACAGACTTTATTAACCTTTTTTGAAGCATAATTATTGCATATATTTATTGAATTTGTCATATTTCAATAAATAGCATATTTTGTTTGTGCTTGTTATAAACCCAAATTATTAAAATCTGATTTGACTTCCTCTTAATCGTAATAGAACTATTTTTAATATCTTTTCATAGAGACAATGCCTGCCACTGTTATTTTATTATAGTGATAATATTTATGTTTTCTTTTTGTGACAAATTATAGTCAGCAAACTACAGCCTGTGGGCCAAATCCAGCTTGCCACCTGTTTTGGTATACTTGTGAATTAAGAATGGGTTTTAAATTTTAAATGATTAAAAAAAAAGACACGTAGTATTTCATGTGACATATGAAAGTATATTTATGTTTATATTTATATTTATGTTTTATAAACCTATTATAAAATATGCTATAAATAATATTTAAGCTGAAACATCAGAGATCATGTCAAAAATGTTATTTGGCAGATAAGAACATTAAGCTGCAGATGGATGAAAGGATTTTTCCAAAGTTTTATAACTAGGTAGTAATAATTCACAAATCTGTGAAACATGTTTTCTGATTTTAAACTGAGTATTCTTTCTGCTGTTATCATCTTACCTCTTTAGTTTCAAATAATTTCAGGTTGTAAAGAAAACAACTCATTAAGAAGTATAAATTCATTGGTAGTAAATTTGAATCTTATAGTATTTGTTGACAGATAGATTTCCAATGTGATTTTTCCTAATGGATTTCTTTATTTGATAACGTGCTTTCGAGTTAAATATTTTATAAAGTGCCTATGTAAAAATTTCATTAGCAAATAAATAATAAGAGGGAAGTTTCCAAATAAATTATAGAGGTTTTCTTAATTTATACAGACATTTTTTAGAAAACATGATTTATAATAATTATGTTTATTTTCAAATATTTTATGTTTTCAAGATTTTCTTATCTACTTCATGCAACATGATAGTATTCAATATTGATGTCATCATTTCATCTACCATAGGCATAGTAAAATTTGCTTGAGTATATCACATGTAATAGAACTTTCTTCTTCCTATTTAGAAAAAAATATGTTGACAGAGCTGATCAGTTTTTACACTTTTCATTGTTAATTTTATATGACCTTATACATCTGTTGCAATATCTCTTTACCTATTAGATTTGTCTGAAATTAAGTTTTTGTTCTTTCCAAATTAAGTAAGAAATTACTTGTCACACCACATATGAAAAAAATCTACGTAAAGATACACTTATTTAATGTAAGACAATTGCTGTTCACATATTTCTGTTTGCAAAATAAATATTTACTACTGAATAGTAAAACACTAATATTGGAACAATATTTCTGCTTCCATACATGCTCACTAAATGTAATGTTCATCAGAGTTTTAATAATTATACTATAAAACATACTGTTCCCCCACATCCTCTTTAATTTTATATTATTAACAACTGCCTGTTTCCTTTTTCTGTTGTTTCAGTTAAAGGATCAATAAAGTTAAGTCTGCCAACAGATCTTTCTTTTTTTTTTTTTTTTTT
>NW_016803631.1:992583-1000526 GCF_001698545.2 Rhinopithecus bieti | reverse complement strand
TACATCTAGTTCTAGATCCTTGAGGAATTGCCATACTGTTTTCCATAATGGTTGAACTAGTTTACAATCCCACCAACAGTGTAAAAGTGTTCCTATTTCTCCACATCCTCTCCAACACCTGTTGTTTCCTGACTTCTTAATGATTGCCATTCTAACTGGTGTGAGATGGTATCTCATTGTGGTTTTGATTTGCATTTCTCTGATGGCGAGTGATGATGAGCATTTTTTCATGTGTCTGTTGGCTGTATGAATATCTTCTTTTGAGAAATGTCTGTTCATATCCTTTCCCCACTTTTTAAGGCTGATCTTGGTACGGTAGGCAAAAGCCAACAATTGTAAGTTTTCTTATATTCATTTGGCTGAACATTTTTACCAACCAATCCATGAATGACGCAAGTCTCCTAGATGGCAGAGTTTGATGCTTTCCAAAAAGGCTTTCTTCAAAATCACTATACAGTTCTGTTGGCAGCATTCAACATTTTGTTTGTTAACAATCATTTACAAAATTATGTTTTATAAATCATTACACACTAAGGTATGTAATGTTTTGTTTGCTTTCTTATTATCATGCAAATGTTTTAAAACATTGAATAGTCACAAACACAGACACTTTATGACCCCTTGTAATTATATAAATGATCACGGTATTCTGGAGTTATTTCTCCTATTTTGTATATTAGTATTATTTAGAATTAATGCTGTTTAATGAAAAAGAGTCTGACATATAAAGAGCTCTAGCCATTTTTCTATTTTAGGAGTTATAGAAAGTTTGATTCAGTTTTAGTTCTTGCAGTGGTCACAGACTTATTTGTAAATCTGACTCTGAAATAAAGTAAGGCTTTATTAAATAGGCCTTCAAAAATTTTTCATTTAGAAATTTTGTCTGCTTCTTCCACCATGGGTTTTGTTTGTTTGTTTGTTTTAGTTTTGTTGAAATTTTATTGAATTACTTTTATTTTCATTTTCTCTACTCTGAACTAAAGCATAGCATTAAATCCTACCAAAGTCATTTTGTTAAAATAACAAAAATACTCTAATTAGTCTTTGCATTATTATTTGGAGTTTACAAAACTGGTTCACATTATTTTATTTGATTTTAAAGCAACCTTTTAAGGTTGTTGTCACTTATTTTCCCAAGAGTAGAAACAGGTTATATTGTTAATAAATTGTAGAGTCAAGATTTGAACCTAAGCCACTGAACATGGTATCCAAATTTATGGAGTATATTCACACATCTTATCTCATTGTATTTAAATAATTGTCATAACACATGTAATTTATGACACTTAAAATGTAATTACTTGTAATCCTATATGAATTTGATTAAATGAGATAATGAAATGCAGAGCACTAACATATTAGCAATTGTCGTTAATCCAATGTGACTATTAAAGAAATTGTTATGAAGTTAGGATTTTACAAGTATAATTGATGTCAAAGGAAGAGCCAACATTGTAGTCTCATTTATTAAGCTCTTACTGTGTTTCAGAAACTATGCCATATGATTTATACATATTGTCTGAGATAAGGTAGGTGATAGTTTACTTTACAAATGAGTAAATTACAGCTGTGAAAAATTCAAACTTGTCTAAGGTCACGTAACTACTAGCAATACTAAAATTTAACTAATTTAATTCAAGTCGATATGATTGACAAGCTTGTAATCCTACAACTACCATCATTTTATGCAGCATATACTGTGACAAATGTCAAATGAAAACTGTTTAAAGATTAATACACTTATTTAGATAAATATGCATTCATGACATTTATTCATATAATAAATCATAATTTCCTTCCTAAAATATTTAAAAATAAGAAAAAGTATTGCCAACCTACTCCTATATTTATTAGAATTAGCAAAGAGAGCTTATAGTTATCATTCTAATCTGGAGGTCAGTTAGGTATATTGTTATTAATAAACATTTTCAATATATCTCTAAATGTCAATTTCTCAAAGTCTCCAACTCTCTCCCTCCCAACTGCTTCATTCTCACTATTCTCGTGCATATTTAAAAATATGAGTTATGAAAATTCAAATATATATAAAAGATAGTCAAGTGCTTATCACCTAAATGAAGGATCTTTTGCACTTAAAAGAGTCACAATAAGATTTTATTAAATTACTATTTCTAAAATTTGTCAATGTTATTTTTAAAACTTATTCCCACAAACTTACAGAAAAATGTCATAAGGCTTCTGAAAAAAGATAAATATCTGTATTATGTGAATTCTTCCTGTATAAAACCTTGGGGTAAAATATACCCCTGGTTTGTTTGTAATATGCTTTAGGAAGATTATTTTCTAGTAGCCTACAATCTATTAGTGAAGGAGGAAGAAATATAGGAAGGTGTTTCAGTAAGCCATTGAGGGCCTGAATTAGGCTGACAACCATGAAAACAAAAGGAGGAAAAAAGGATTTACTGTGGGAGACTTTGCAACTGATGAGATTGGGAGCAGTGGGGGAACAGGGCTGGTTAAGGCATAGGAAATAGGAAGAGTCAAGGAGAGCTACAGAGTGCTGAGAATAGTTCCAATGGAGAATACCTAGTTTGAAAGGGAAGGAAAATGTGTTTGAGTTACTAGGTTGATATTCATGTTAAACATTCAGTGAGCATTTAGAAATGTAGGGCTGGACTGCCAGGGTATCTCAAGCCCAAAGTAATAGATAAGATTTGTCTATATAAAAGGATTAGTGACTATGTATATGAGCAATTCACTGACAACAAGAAAAAATGACATGTTGGACAGCTTTGAATATTAATGTAATTTCATTACAACAATCATTAACCAGAGTAACAGTACAACACTAAGAATACAATAATAGTAATAATAGTAAAAATCTCATACATTACATACTTAAGCATTCAGAACCTTTAAGTAGTAGCATTTTATGAAGTAATTTCCAAATTCATGGGAAATTGCTTTCTAACTAACATTGTTTACATTTAGTGAAAAACTATCTTGTTTTCTTATTTTAAACAAAGATACAGTTAACCTTTGAATAATGTGGGATATTAGGGGCACTGACCCACACAGTTAAAAATCTAAATGTAACTTTCTTTCCTGAGACAAGGTCTTGCATGGTCACCCAGGTTGGAGTGCAGTGGTGCAATCATAGCACACTGCAGCCTCCAACTCCTGAGCTCAAGGAATCCTCCTGCCTCACCTTCCTAAGTAGCTTCCTAACACCTTCCTAACTACAGGTGTGCACCACCAGACCTATCTAAATTTTTATAATTTTTTATAGACATAGGTCTCACTATATTGCCCAAACTGGTCTTGAATTCCTGGTTGGCGTAAGCAATCCTCCCACCTCAACCTCCCAAGACTCTGGGATTACAATCTTGAGCCACGACACCCAGCCCAAGTATAACTTTTGACTTCCAACAAACTTAACTACTAGTAGCCTACTGTTGACCAGAAGCCTTACTGATAACATAGACAGTCAATTAACACATATTTTGTATGTTATACATATTATATGCTGTATTTTTACAATAGAATGAGAAAATAAAGATGGGAAAAAGAAAATGTTATTTAGAAAACCATAAGGAAGAGAAAATGTACTTACTATTAATTAAATGGAGGTGGATCATCATCCTCATCTTCAGATAGAGTATGCTGAAGAGGAGGAGAAAAAGGAAAGTTTGGTCTTGTTATCTCAGGGATGGCAGAGGTAGAAAAGGTAGAGGAGGTGGAAGGGGACGCAGGAGAGACAGACACAATAGGTATACCTTTTATTGAAAAAAAGTACTTAAAATGCTAAAGGAGTTTTGTCTTTTTTTAAAGATGGCAGATTGGAGGCGTCAGTATGCCTCTCCCACTTATAAAGAGAAAATAGTGTGTAGAGATTCACGCTGTGAACTTTTTTCCAAGAAGCAAGGCAGGAACTTATTCGGAAAACTAAAGAAAACTAAAAAAAAAACTACTTTGAAAGAAGCAGTGCGCTGCAGCCTACATGGTGAACCAGGCAGTAAACTGTAATCCTCAGAGTGTGAGGTGGGGATAAACTTCCTCCAAGATATGTACTCCCAATGAGGAACCTGGCAATCAGGGCTATGAAGGAAGGCCTTAACCCTACCCTGTGCTGGAGCTGATTTAGTGAGCACTGGGGAATATATGAGAAGGAGCAGCATTAAATCATGCTTTGAGAATTCCCAGTTTCCAGGAGGGACAGAGGGAAGCCATCGCTGATCCTATTTCACAGGTCATGTGAAATAGGATCAACTTCCACAACCTCATGGAAGTTGGCCAGCTAATTCAGATGGTGATTGCAGGTAGAGAGAATCTCCCAACATTTGTGATATAATCTCAACTGGGGATGAACTCCCATTGCCAGAACCAAGAGGCCAGTGGGAAGTGTGCTATAGACATGGTTGCAAGAGCTGGGCACCCCTGCTTCATGGGCAGATTGGGAGGGGCATGGCCTGAAAGCCACAGTTTCTATCTCAACAGGGAAGGCTTATGGCATAGGGCAGTTTTGAATTCTGAGTGCAAACTGTCCAGAACCTAGCTAGCTGCTGCTAGTGGAACACTGTAGGTGTGAAACCTGCCTTGCCAAGTATGTGGGAACTGGGTGGGGCTTACTGCTGCCTGCTACTCCCCACTCCCCTAGCAGACTCTTCTGGGCAGCAGAGGCAGCTGCACTTCTCCCTGGAACATTACCCCAGCAGCCAGAGAACTGCCTTCTGATTTCCCCGGGACTGCTTCTTGCACCCACATGTGGAGAGCCAGAGTGCAAACTTAACCTGACCCAGGCACCACCTGGCTTTGCTCCTCTACCCACCCTGATGGCTTAACACAAAGGACAGAAACTTTTGGGAGGTCTGTGGCCCCACTCAGTGCCTGAGACAGTAGGGTGCCTTTCCTGGGTAACACTTGAGACATCAGAGTACCTCCCCTGGGTAACTAACGTAAGACAAGCACAAATCCCACCATTACCACCACAGCTGGTGCTCTTTTGCAAATGCCACCCCCTGGCTGGAAACCAACTGACACAGCCCATAACAGCATCTGCAGGCAGAATAACACAGCACCCAGGAAGGAGAAAACTTGTGCGTGACCTCAGCTATCAACATTGCCTGCATCACCCTGGCTAACCAAGAGATCCTGAGTCTGTTCACATAACCAGTTCATTACTACTACAACTGGCATTTCAGAAAGCCAACACAGTAAGCCTATTTATAACCAAGGAATCTCATAGAATCTACATAACTCGCCTGCCACCATCAGAGCTGGTGCTAATACCTGCTGCTGGGAGACTTGAGGACAGGTCATGTGCCTGGATCCCTTGCAGACATTCCCCACTACCATTCTGGAGTGTGGCAGCCTCACTGGGCAGCTAGACCCAGAGAAGCAGCATTTGTAGTAGTCTGGCCTTCAGGGACTCCTACTGCTAGGGGAAGAGGGAGTGCACAACATTAAGGAAGCATCTTGTGGGACAAAAGAATCCAGATGGCAGGTCTTGAGTACCAAACTTTCCACATGTGGGAAGTTTCTTTCAGCAGAGACACTGGTGCACTGCTGAGCTCAGCAAGAAAAGTCTGCAGCTCTACCCCAAAAGTCAGGCAGCCTAGGTGTTCATGAAAGATCTTGGAGATGGAAACTTCTCCCACTTGCTCACCATTGCAGACACAGTAGAGGCTTCTCCCATGGGAACTTAGCATGAGTGTACCTGTAGACACCCTTTCTGGAACATTTCAGGGTGACTGCTTGTCCACAGAAGGAGCAACCTCCAAGTTCAGGCTTGCGTGAGAGGTAGAATCACAGTTCCTCTTTACTTGGGATACCAAAATTCCTGCAGATGAAAAGAGATGCCTGTCTAATCTGAATAGCTGAAATACTGGGTGAGGAGTGTGTCTGGGAGTTGAGTAGCTTTCCTTCTGGCCGGGCAGAGGAGCTGAGGTGGCTCTCTCCCTTCCCCATGAAAAGACCACAGTGCATTTCACTGAGAGTTCTCCCAGCTACCTTTGTCAAGGCTGTGATCTCTCCCCAACATTGGGTATTGCATTTACCCACATACTTTAGCTACATCTGGTTTTTACCCCCAGACACCTCCCCTACTGGCCTGGAGCCTGAACTTTTCAACCCAGTAAATAAAATGTTGGGGAAAAAAATAACTAAATAAAAAAGTGCACACCAATGGGGAACAAGATAAGCTTCCAGAAACTTCTGCCATTCTAGCCCTCCAGGAGACAGTGAACCTGCTCACATACCAAGCACATTGCTACCACAACCAGCATCTGAGAAAGTCATCATACAAAGACTTTCCATAACCAAGGAACTCATGCACAGTTTTCACCTCTGAAAGCACCCAGAGCCAAATTAGGTTATAAAAACTGTAATCATTAAAGTCACAACTTCAAGGAGACAAAAAAAAGAAATTTTTAAAAATTACAGATGAATTAAAATAAATCCAAAATTAATTAGAAGAAATAGTTTACCCAAATGAGAAGGAACCAGAAAAATAATTTCAGCAGTATGACAAAACAAGATACTATAGCACCCCCAAGAGATCATACTAGGTCTTCAACAATGGATCCAAACCAAGATGAAATCGTTAACACACCAGATAAAGAATTCAAAGGGTTGATTATTAACTTACTTCAGGAGATACAAGAGAAAGGAGAAAACTAACATGAAAAAAATTTTAAAATAACAGTTCAGGATATGAATAAAAACTTTTCTATAGAGATAGATATTTTCAAAAAAAAAAAAATACAAAAAACCCCAGAACTTCTGGAAATGAAAGAGACATTTCAGGAATTATGAAATATAGCAGATACTTTTAACAATAGACTAGACCAAGTAGAAGAAAGAATTTCAGAGCTTCAAGACAAAATTTTGAATTAATTCAATCAGACAAAATAAAACAAAATAAATTTAAAAAATGAATAAAGTCACCAAGAAATATGGGATTATGTAAAACGACCAAACTTAAAAATCATTGGTGTTTCTGAAGAAGAAGAAACAAAAAGTCTGGAAAATCTATCTGAGTGAATAATTAAGGAAAACTTCACTGGCCTTGCTAGAGATTTAAACATCCAAGTACAAGAAGTTCAAAGAACTCCTGGGAGATTCGTTGCAAAAAGGACATCACCACCAAGGCATTTGTCATCAAGCTATTTAAAGTCAAAGTGAAGTAAAGAATGATAAGAACAGCGAAAAAAAAAACTCCAGGTAACCTATACAGGAAAACCAGAAGGGATTTGGGCTTTATCTTTAGCCTCCTTAAACAGAATAACTATCAGCCAAGAATCTTGTAATCCAGCAAAACTAAGTTGCATAAATGAAGGAGAAATAAAGTCTTTTTCAGACAAGCAAAGGCTGTGGGAACTTGCCACTACCACACCAGCCCTATAAAAAAAATGCTAAAAGGGGGCAAAATCTTGAAACCAGAGGTCAGTATGTACCAGAATGGAAACTCTTGAAAGGCTTAAACTCACAGGGCCTATAAAATAATAACACATGAAGAAAATAAAGCATCTAGGTAGCAATCAGCATGATGATTGGAACAGTACCTCACATCTCAATAGTAATGTTAAATGTAAATGGTCTAAATGCTCTAGTTAAAATATACAGAATGAAATTAAGGCAGAAATCAAGAAGTTCTTTGAAACAAATGAAAACAAAGATACAACATACCAGAATATCTGGGACACAGCTAAGTCAGTGTTAAGAGGGAAATTTATAGCACTAAACACCCACATCAAAAAGTTGGAAAGATCTCAAATTAACAACGTAATGTCACAACTAAAAAAACTAGAGGACCAAGAGCAAACCAACCCCAAAGCTAGCAGAAGACAGGAAATAATCAAAACCAGAGCTGAACTGAAGGAGATTGGGACACACACACACAAAAAAAAACATTCAAAAGATCAATGAAATTAGGAGCTGGATTTTCCAAAAAAAAAAAAAAAAAAAAAAAAAAAAAAAAAAAA
>NW_016803631.1:982331-992428 GCF_001698545.2 Rhinopithecus bieti | reverse complement strand
AAAAAAAAAAAAAAAAAAAAAAAAAGATAAGCTGCTAACTAGACTAATAAAGAATAAAAGAGAAGATTCAAATAAATGCAATTACAAACAACAAAGGGGAGGTTACCACTGACCCCAAAGAAATACAAGTAACCAGCAGGGACTACTATAAACACTTCTATGCACAGAAACTAGAAAACCTAGAAGAGATGGATAAATTTCTGGACACAGACACCCTCCCAAGACTGAACCAGGAGGAAATTGATTCACTTAACAAACCAATAACAAGCTCCAAAATTGAGCTTGTTAATAATAGGCTACTGATATGGTTTGGCTGTGTCCCCACCCAGATCTCATCTTGAATTGTATCTCCCATAATTCCCATTGTTGTGGGAAGGACCTGGTGGGAGATAATTGAATCATGGCAGCAGTATCCCCCATACTACTCTCGTGGGGAGCAGTCTCATGAGATCTGATGGTTTTATAAGGGGAAACCCCTTTTGCTTGGTTCTCATTCTCTCTTTGCCTGCCGTCATCCATGTAAGACGTGATTTGCTCCTTTTTGCTTTCCATCATGATTGTGAAGCTTCCCCAGCCATGTGGTCCAATTAAACCTCTGTCTTTTGTAAATTGTCCAGTCTTGGATATGTCTTTATCAGCAGCATGAAAACTGACTAATACCCCTACCAACCAAAAAGTCCAGGTCCAGAAAGATTCATGGCTGAATTCAACCAGATATGCAAAGAAGAAATGCATCATTCCAGCTGAACTATCCCAAAATATTGAGGAGGAAGGACTCCTTTCCAACTCATTCTTTGAGGTCAGCATCATCCTGATATCAAAACCTGGCAGGGACACAACAACAAAAAAGAACAATCTTTTTTTTGTTGTTCTTTTGGGAGAACAAAAAATGATTGGGACAATCACCTTGATGATCTTTGATGCAAAAACCCTCAAAAAATACTTGCAAATCAAATCCAGCAACACATCAAAAAGCTATTCCACCACAATCAAGTAGACTTTATCCCTGGATGCAAGGTAGGTCCAATATATGCAAATCAATAAATGTGATTCATCATAAACAGAACTAAAGATAGAAACCACATGATCATCTCAGTTCAACATCCTTTCATGTTAAAAACTCTCAACATACTAGGTAATGAAGAAACATACCTCAAAATAATAAGAGTCATCTATGACAAACCCACAGTCAATGTCATACTGAATGGGCAAAAACTGGAAGCATTCCCCTTGAAAACTGGTGCAAATATGCTCACCCACCACTCCGATTTAACAGAGTATTGGAAGCCCTGGCAAAGGGCAATCAGGCAAGAGAAAGAAAGAAAGGGCATTCAAACAAGAAGAGAGAAAGTCAAACAATTCCTGTTTGCAGATGACATGATTTTATATCTACAAAACCCTATAGTTATAGAGAAAAAGCTCCTGCAGCTGATAAACACCTTCAGCAATGTTTTAGGATACCAAGATCAATGTACAAAAATTACTAGCATTTCTATACACCAACAATAGTCAAGCCAACAGCCAAATCGAAAACACAATCACAATTGCCACAAAAAGAATAAAATACCTAGTAATACAGCTAAAAAAGGGAGGTGAAAGATCTCTACAATGAGATTACAAAACACTGCTTAAAGAAAACAGCGATGACACAAACAAATGGAAAAATACTCCATGTTCATGGATAGGAAGAATCAGTATCATTAAAATTGCCATATTGCCTGAAGCAATTTAGAGATTCATTACTGTCAAACTACCAATGACATGCTCCACAGAACTAGAAAAAAACTATTTAAAATTGATGTGGAACCAAAACAGAGCCCAAATAACCAAGGCAATTTTAATCTAAAAGAACAAATCTGGAAGCATCATGTTACCCAACTTCAAACTATACTACAGGGCTACAGTAACCAAAATAGCATGGGACTGGTACAAAAACAGACACATAGACCAATTGAACAGAATAGAGAGCCCAGAAATAAGTCCACACACCTACAACCATCTGATCTTTGGACTCCTTAATCAATAAGGAGTCCAAAGTACAATATGGTGCTGGCATAACTGGCTAGCTAAATGCAGAAGATTGAAACTGGATCCCTTCTTTACATCACATACAAAAATCAACTCGAGATGGAGTAAAGACTTAAATGTAAAACCCAAAACTATAAAAACCCTGGAAGGCAAACTGGGCAATATCATTCTGGACATAGAAACTGGCAAAGATTTCATGACGGAGACACCAAAAGCAATCACAATAAAGGCAAAAATTGATAAATGGGATATAATTAATCTTAAGAGCTTAAAATTAGTCCTTTGCATCTGACAAAGGACTAATATCCAGCATCTAAGCGGAACTTAAGCAAATTACAAAAGCAAACAACCCCATTAAAATGTGGTCAAAGGATATGAACACTTTTCAAAAGAAGACATATATGTGGCCAATGAGCATATGAGAAAAAGCTCAATATCAGTGAATATTAGAGAAATGCAAATCAAAACCACAATGAGAGGTCGGGCATGGTGGCTCATGCCTGTAGTCTCAGCAGTTTGGGAGGCTGAGGTGGACAGATCACTTAGGCACAATAGTTTGAGACCAGCCCAGGAAACATGGCAAAACCTCATCTCTACAAAAACTACAAAATTTAGCTGGGAGCAGTGGTGCATGCCTGTAGTCCTAGCTACTCGGGAGGCTGAGGTGGGAAGATCACTTGAGCCCAGTAGGCAGAGATTGCAATAAACCAAGATTGTGCCACTACACCCCAGCCTGGGCGTCATCAAGACCCTGTCTCAAAAAAACCAACCAACCAACCAACCAAACAAACAAACAAAAAAACCCACAAGGAGATATTATCTCATACCAGTCAGAATGGCTATTAATAAAAAGTAACAAAACAAAACAAAAAAACAGATGCTGCAAGGTTGCAGAGAAAAGGGAATGCTTATACAATGTTGGTGGGAGTGTGAGTTAGTTAGACTATTGTGGAAAGTAGTGTGGCAACTCCTTAAAGAGCTGAAAACACATCTACCATCTGACTCAGCAATCCCATTACTAGGTATATATCCAACGGAATAGAAATCATTCTACCATAAAAACACATGCACGTGTGTATTCACTGTAGCACTTATTCACAATAGCAAACACATGGAATCAACCTAAATGTCCATCAATGGCAGATTTAATAAAGAAAACATGGCACATATACACCATGGAATACTACACAGCCATAAAAAAGAATGAGATCATGTCCTTTGCAGGAGCATGGATGGAGCTGGAGGCCATCATCCTTAGCAAACGAATGCAGGAACAGCAAACCAAATACTGCATGTTCTTATTTACAAGTGGGAGCTAAATGATGAGAACACGTGGACACAAAGAGAGGAAAACAGACACTGGGGTCTACTTGAGGGTGGTGGGTGGGAGGAGGGAGAGGATCAGAAGAAACAACTTATTCAGTACCAGGCTTAGTACCTGGGTGATGAAGTAATCTGTACAACAAACCCCCATGACATGAGTTTACCTATATAACAAATCAGCACATATACACCTGAGCCTAAAATAAAAGTTAAACAAAAAAATTAAAAATCACAAACCAAATATCAGCTCTCTTCAAGGGACTCACCTAATGCAAAGATTCTTACAAACTCGAGGTAAAGGAGTGGAAAAGATATTCCATCCCAATATAAGAAAAGCAGCAGGAGTAGTTATTCTCATGTCAGATAGAACAGACTTTAAAGCAACAACAGAAAAAAAAAAAAAGTCATTATATAAAGATAAAAGAATCAATCCCCAGCAAGAAGATATTACAATCCTTAATATACATTACTTACTCCTTACTATGGAGCTTCCAGATTCATAAAAAATTACTACTAGATCTAAGAAAAGAAATAGACATCATCACAGTAATTGTGGGGGACTCAACACTCCACTGACAGCACTAGACAGATAATCAAGGCAGAAAGTGAACAAGAAAATGTTGTACTTAAACTGCATTCTAGAACAAATACAACTAACAGAATTTACAGGACATTTTACTCAAAAGCTTCAGAATGTACATTATTCTCCTCAGCACATGGAACATTCTCCAAAATAGACCATATGATAGTCCACAAAACAAGTCTCAATAAATTTTTAAAAATTGAAATTACATCAAGTACCTTTTTAGACCACAGTGGAATAAACCAGTAATTAACACCAAAAGGAACACTCAAAACTATACAAATGCTTAAAAATTAATCTGCTCCTGAATGACTTGGGGGCAAAAAATGAAATCAAGATGAAAATTTAAAAATTCTTTAAAGTGAATGATAGTAGTTACACAAGTTATCAAAACCTCTGGGATACAGCAAAAGCAATGCTAAGATGAAAGTTTATAGCACTAAATGCCTACATCAAAAAGTCTGAAATGAAACAAGCTGGCAACCTAACTTCACACCTCAAGGAACCAGAGAAGCAAGAACAAACCAAACCTAAAGCTACCAGAAGAAAAGAAATAATAAAGATCAGAGCAGAATTAAATGAAATTGGAACAAAGAAAAACAACACAATAGATCAACAAACAAAAAGTTGGTTGTTTGAAAAAATAAAATTGATAGACTATTAGCTAGATTAACCAGGAAAAGAAGACTCAAACAAGCTCAATTAGAAATGTAAATGGATGGCCAGGTGCGGTGGTTCATGCCTGTAATCCCAGCACTTTGGGAGTCTGAGTCGGGCGGATCACTTGAGGTCAGGAGTTTGAGACCAGCCTAGCCAACATGGTGAAAGCCTGTCTCTACTAAAAATACAAAAATTAGCTTGGCGTGGTGGTGCCGCCTGTAGTCCCAGCTACTCGGGAGACTGAGGCAGGAGAATCACTTGAACCTGGGAGGCAGAGGTTGCAGTTCTGTGAAAGAAAGAAAAAAGAAGGAAGGAAGGAAGGAAGGAAGGAAGGAAGGAAGGAAGGAAGGAAGGAAGGAAGGAAGGAAGGAAAGAAGGAAGGAAGGAAGGGGAAAATGGAGGCATTACAGCTGATACCACAGAAATACAAAAGATTATTTAAGACTACTATGAACACCTCTGTGCACGTAAACTAGAAAATCTATAGGAAATAAATAAATTCCTGGAAGCATACCACCTCCCCAGCTTGAATCAGGATGAAACAGAAATTCTGAACAGACCAACAGTGAGATTGAAGACAGTAATTTAACAAAGTTGTCCTCCCAAAAAAAGCCAGGGGCCACACAAATTCACAGCCAAATTCTACCAGACATTCAAAGAATTGGCACCAATTTTACTGAAACTATTCTAAAAGACTGAGAAAGAAGGAATCCTTCCTAACTCATTCTATGAAGCCAGTATAACGTTGATACCAAAGCCAGGAAAGGGCATACAAAACAAAACAAACAAAAAACCACGAAATGACAGAGCAATATTCGTGATTAACATAGATGCAGAAATCTTCAACAAAATACTAGCAAACTAACCCAACAGCACATCAAAAAGATATTTCACTATGATTAAGTGGGTTTTATCCCAATGTTGCAGGGATGGTTCAACATATGCAAGTCAATAAATGTGATTCACCACGTAAACAGAATTAAAAACAAAAACCATATGATTATCTCAATAGATGCAAAAAACATTTGATAAAATACAGTACCCTTTTAAAAAACCCTCAACAAATTAGATATAGAAGGAACATATCTCAAAATAATAAAAGCTATATAAGAAAACCACAGCCAACATCATACTGAATGGGGAGAAGTCAAAAGCATTCCCCCTAAGAACTGGAATAAGACAAGGATGCCCATTTTTACCACTTTATTCAGTATAGTACGGGAAGTCATAGCCAGGGAAAGAAAGGAATTCCAAATCAGAAAAGAGGAAGTCAAACTATTTCTATTTGCTGACAATATGATTGTATAACTAGAAAAACCTAAAGATCCCTCCAGAAGACTCCTGGATTTGAAATTAATTCAGTAAAGTCTCAGATTAAAAAATCCATGTACACAAATCAGTAGCTCTACTGTATGCCAACAACAACCAAGCTGAGAATCAAATAAAAAACTCAATCCCTTATACAATAGCTGAAAATAAAATAAAATAAAAAATAAAATAAAATAAAATAAAATAAAATAAAAACCTAGGAATATATTTAACCAGGGAGGTGAAAGATCGCTACAAGGAGGACTACACAACACTGCTGAAAGGAATCATAAGTGATACGAACAAATGGAAATACAAGCCATGCTCATGGATTGGAAGAATCAATATCTCACAAATGATCATTGCTCAAAGGAAGCTACAGATTCACTGAAATTCCTATCAAAATACGAAATTATTTTTCTCAAAATTAGAAAAAAAAATCCAAAAATTTTTATGGAACCAAAAAAGAGCCCAAATAACCAAAGCAATTCTAAGCAAAATGAATAAAGCTGGAGGCATCACATTACCTGACTTCAAATTATACTACAATGCTATAGTAACCAAAACAAGATGTTACTGGTATAAAAGTAGATACGTAGACCAATAGAACACAATAGAGAATCCGGAAATAAAGCCATACTTACAACCAAATGATCTTTGACAGAGTGTAGAAAGGCACAAAATATTATTTTTTTCAAGATAGTAATGTCTTCTTTAAAATTTTTTAAAATTATACTTTAAGTTCTAGGGTACATGTGCACAACGTGCAGGTTTGTTCCATAGGTTATACATGTGCCATGTTGGTTAGCTGCACCCATCAACTTGTCATTTACATTAGGTATTTCTCCTAATGCTATCCTTTCCCCAGCTTCCCATCCCCCAACAGGCTCCAGTGTGTGATGTTGCCTGCCCTATGTCCATATGTTCTCATTGTTCAACTCACAAACATGAGTGAGAATATGTGGTGTCTGGTTTTCTGTCCTTGTGATAGTTTGCTGAGAATGATGGTTTCCAGCTTCATCCATGTTCCTGCAAAGGACATGAACTCATCCTTTTTTATGGCTGCATAGTATTCCATGGTGTATATGAAGGCACAGAATATTACAACACTGTGATTGCAGTATGTAAATTGCTCATATCTTAAGTAGAAAGACCCAGGTGAACCAATCAAAAATAACAACTTTTCAAGTCATACATAGTATAATAACATATAAATAGAAACAACAAAAGTTAAAAAGCAGGGAGACAAAGTTAAAGTATATTTTTATTAGTTTTCTCTTTGCTAGTTTTGTTTATGCAATCAGTGTTAAGTTGTCATCAGTTTAAAGTAATAGGTTATAAGGTATTATTTGCAAGTCTCATGGTAACCTCAAATGAAAAATAGAAAATAAATGGGATTACATCAAGCTAAAAAGATTCTGCAGAAGAAAGGAAATAATCAACTAAGTGCAGAGATAACCCACAGAATGGGAGAAAATATTTGCAAACTACTCCTCTGACCAGGAATTAATAACCGGAATATACAAGGAGCTCAAACAACTCTATAGGAAAAAAAGCTAATAGTCTGATTTTAAAATGGGCAAAAAATCTGAATAGACATTTCTCAACATAAGACATATTTTGACTAGAAAACAGGGTTATGTGCTCAACAAGCACATAAAGGTGCTCGACATCCTTGATCTTCAGAGAAATGCAAATCAAAACTACAATGAGGTATTATCTCACTCCAGTTGAAATGGCTTATATCCAAAAGACAGGGAATAATAAATGCTGACAAAGATGTGGAGAAAAGCACTGTTGGTGGGAATGTAAATTAGTACAGCCACTATGGAGAAGAGTTTAGAAGTTCCTCAAAATACTAAAAATGCAGCTACCATATGATCCAGCAATCCCACTACCAAGTATATAGTCAGAAGAAAGAAAATTAGTATATGGAAGAGATATCTGCACTCCCATTGCAGCAGTATTCACAGTAGCCAAGATTTGGAAGCAATTTAAGTGCCCATCAGTGGAGAAATGGATAAAGAAAATACGGTAGATGTACACAATGGTGTAGTATTCAACCATACCAAAGAATAAGAGATCGTGTTGTTTGCAAAATGAATGGAACTGGGCGTAATTATGTTAAGTGAAATAAGCCGGACATAGAAAAACAGACAACATGTTCTCACTTATTTGTGGGAACTAAAATTTATACAGTTGAACTCATGGACATAGAGAGATACTAGAGGCTGACAAGGGTAGTGAGGGGAAAGTGGGATAGTTAATGAGCATAAAAAATAGAAAGACTGAATAAGAGTAGTATTTGCCAGCAAAACAGAGTGACTGCAGTCAACAATAATTGTATGTTTTAAAATAAATAATATAATTGGACTTTTTGTAACACAAAGAAAGGATAATTGCTTGATGTGATAGATATCCCATTTACCCTGATTATTATACATTGTATGCCAGTATCAATATATGTCATGTACCCCATAAATATATACACATACTATTTACCCGTAACAGTTAAAAATTAAAGAAAGAAAAATATTCACAGACAAGTGAACCTGCACAGTTCAAACCCTTGTTGTTCAAGGGTCAACTACATAAACATTTCTCCTTCCTAATAAATAGGAGTTTTAATTTAAAAACCTAACAGTGAATTAATAGAATTCAAGCCTTGAATATATGTAATTGAGGGGCTGGCACATAACATTAGGAATTATACTAGAATACTATTAGGTGCAACATTGGTCCCCCTAAGCCCTTACAAAAAAAAAGATCTGCTACAGGATTATCTCCAGCCAACAAGAAGATACATGGAGAGGCCATGGTTAAAGGACAAGTGCTATTTAATTCATTTAATTGTAGAACTAAAATTAAGCAATAGTGATAAATATGATTGTAAAATAGAACGTAAAGTTAAAATCCATGACAATACAAATACAATAGTGTAATTTTAAAAATTGAAATATAGGAGGCAAAGAGGAGGTTAAAGTACCCAATGAAAGAGTTAAAATTCTATAATTATATTTGGTGGTTAATTGGTGGTGGATTGAGAGCAAAGAGAAGTAGAAGGAAGAGGAATTATACTAATTTCACCTTTTATAAGGGGAAATCAGTTTTTACTATACATAGGGGATAACTTAATAAGTAAAGAATTAAGAATACATCTTCAAGGTGACCATTAGAAAATATTAAAATACCCAAAATTTTAGAATTACAAAGAAGATTATATATAGAGTATATATATAAGATCTTTAACTATATATATATGATTATATATATACACATTTTTTGTATATATAATAAAAGTGAGTACAGAAAGCAGTTTTTAAATTAAACTTTAAGTTCTAGGGTACATGTGCACAACATGCAGGTTTGATACATAGGTATACAAGTGCCATGTTGTTTTGCTGCACCTATCAACTCATCATTTACATTAGGTATTTCTCCTCATGCTATCCCTCCTGCAGCCCCCCACGCCCTGACAGGCCCCAGTGTGTGATGTTCCTCACCCTGTGTCCAAGTGATCCCATTGTTCAATTCCCACCTATGCGTGAGAACATGCGGTGTTTGGTTTTCTGTCCTTGTAATAGTTTGCTGAGAATGATGGTTTCCAGCTTCATCCATGACCCTGCAAAGGACATGAACTCATACTTTTTATGGTTTCATAGTATTCCATGGTGTATATGTGCCACATTTTCTTAATTCAGTCTATCATTGATGGACATTTGGGTTGTTTCCAAGTCTTTGCTATTGTGAATTGTGCTGCAGTAAACATATGTGGGCATGTGTCTTCATAGTAGCATGATTTATAATCCTTTGGGTATATACCCAGTAATGGGATTGCTGGGTCAAATGGTATTTCTAGTTCTAGATCCTTGAGGGATTGCCACACTCTCTTCCACAATAGTTGAACTAATTTACACTCCCACCAACAGTGTAAAAGTGTTCCTATTTCTCTACATCCTCTCCAGCATATGTTGTTTCCTGACTTTTTAATGACTGCCATTCTAACTGGAATGAGATGGTATCTCGTTGTGGTTTTGATTTGCATTTCTCTGATGACCAGTGATAATGAGCATTTTTTCTTGTGTCTGTTGGCTGCATAGAAGTCTTCTTTTGAGAAGTGTCTGTTCATATCCTCGCCCACTTTTTGATGGGGTTGTTTGATTTTTTTTCTTGTAAATTTGTTTGAGTTCTTTGT